>NW_022332643.1:0-5190 GCF_002776525.5 Piliocolobus tephrosceles | reverse complement strand
TAGCACTAAATTGAATAGTTTGAAGTTGATGGAATTTCATACCCTATTTATGCTGAAGCAGTATGTATTATTTCTAACAACTATATTTCTTAAATATCATGAGTATCAAAAATTTAAATTAAATCTCTCTTTTTTTTCTTGAGACGGAGTCTCGCACTGTAGCCCATGCTGGAGTGCAGTGGCTGGATCTCAGCTCACTGCAACCTCCGCCTCCCGGGTTTACACCATTCTCCTGCCTCAGCCTCCGGAGTAGCTGGGACTACAGGCGCCCACCACCTCGCCCGATTATTTTTTTGTATTTTTTAGTAGAGACGGGGTTTCACCGTGTTAGCCAGGATGGTCTCGATCTTCTGACCTCGTGATCCGCCCATCTTGGCCTCCCAAACTGCTGGGATTACAGGCTTGAGCCACCGTGCCCGGCCTAAATTAAATTTCTTAATTCAGATATTCAGTTTCAGTTGTTAAGTACTTCTGAAATATGGATTCCTGATCATGATATGTCAAATTCTCGTGTTCTCATCTTGTGTATAGAACACATTTGTAAATGCATCTGAAAGTTTTTGGATGCTATAGTGACTTAAGAGAACTCCTGACATTTTGTGTGTGGAGGCCAGAGATATTTTAGCATTGTATAGACAGTTAATTGGAGTCTCTGCAAAAAAAGAGCAAAATATGTGAATTTATGCTTTTCCCTGTTTGAATATGCAAAAAAATCACATTTTTCAGTTCATTACTTCTTGTACTCCAATTATACACATTAGACTTTCTAATTCTATCTTTCCTCTCCCTTAATATCCCCTTCCTCTTTTGAATCTCTATTACTTTCTACTTCATTCTGTATATTTTATTGTTATTTATTTCTCTGCATGTTATCTTTCTCTTGAGCAGTGTTTAATCTACTGTTTACATTTTTGGATGTTTATTTAACTTGATAAGTTTCTTAGTTTTAGTTATTTTAGTTACTTTTAGTTTCATTTTCTCTTTCTGATGTATTCATTTATAAAAATATCTTAAAATTGTCCAGTTTTGTGATTTGATCCCTTATGTTCTTAAACAGTTTCACAAGTAGTTTTTTAAAATATTATTCATACAATAATTCTAACATTTTTAGTCTTGGGTGGTCTAAATCAGTTTTTTTATCATTTATGTAAATTCATCAAAGTAGCTTGCCTTTTGTATATTCATCTTCGATTGTGCCTTCCTTTTTTAACATTGTTTGCTTTTAACTATGGAACTTCTAACACTTAAATGGGGAATTTCAATAGTGTTCCCGCTTACAGGACTTGTTTTTACCTTTTTCTTTTTTTTATTTTATTTTTTTTTTTCTGAAACGGAGTCTCCCTCTGTTGCCCAGGTTGGAATGCAGTGGCATGATCTCACTCAATACAACCTCCACCTCCAGGGTTCAAGCGATTCCCCTGCCTCAGGCACCCGAGAAGCTGGGACTACCTGTGCATGCCACCACGTCCAGCTAATTTTTTTGTATTTTTAGTAGAGATGGAGTTTCACCATGTTAGTGGGATGGTCTCCATCTCCTGATCTCGTGATCTGCCTGCCTTGGCCTCCCAAAGTGCTGGGATTACAGGCGTGAGCCACCACTCCCGGCCACTTTTACCATTTTTAAAAGGTAACAAAGGGAGTGATACTGATCTGTGACTACATCAGCCCTCTTAAACAATTTGAGTTCGGTTGTAGGAGTTTCTTACCTCATGGTTGCTCAAGAGTCAGTAATGCCATTAGCAATATTCTCAGGCTAACCTCCCTTTTACAGATAACCTAATGTGTGTGCTGAACCTATTTGTTGGAGGACAGCCCTGGCAATATTTATCAATATCATTTAAAAGAACTGGCCTCACAGAAAGACTATCATATGCACGGTATAATTGTTCTACACTATCAGTGTCTTTTAGAACGTACAGCCATACTTGATGCTGGTAGCAGGAGTTAGATGTTTAAGTTCCTGCTTTCTACAATACCTAATTCTTCAATTTTTCATTTCTCAGTACCCAAAGGACTCCAGTTGTTTTTGTCGCAATCATGACAATTCTGTTAGATTAATAAACTCTATTATCCTACTTCTTAAATGCTTTGGGGGAAAAAAAAAGCCTCCCAGCTTATTTTAAATCGAGAAAAGCAGTGAATACAGAAGTTCCTGGAGGTTCATATTAACAAATTTTTAATGAAAAATATTAATTATAAAGCAACTCTAGGTTGAATTATAGGCACACATAGTATAAAGAACTGCTAAATGAAGCCACGCAGATGGTCTCTCTGAAAACTAACAGAGTATAAATTGTGTTTATTAACTTAATCTTCACAAGGACCTTCTATTCCTCATATCTTCATTTAGGTAATAATATATGTCACATTTGCAGGATGTTTCTATCTCCTGTTGATATTTTTCACCTGAAAGCCCTTTGGGAAAACAATAATTATTATAATTCACAGATTTCATGTGGACCTTGTACTTTCAACTTCTCCCTTCTCATACTCCACCATGCACTGTCATTTATAACAAAACTTTCATTAAGATGTACTCCATAAAAGCAATTTTTATTTCTACTACTCTACCAATATGTGTAACTTTAAATATTATTTAGGTAAATAAAGCTTCTAACTGAAATTGGAAGACTAATTGCACAAATGGCAACAATTGAGTACAAGTCCTTCACGCATTCACTTTATCTTCATCAGCAGGAATAGCAATGAAAAATGAAAGGAGATGAAATGTTCACTTCAGAACTGATGATAATTATAAGTGAATAAAGTTGATCAGAATATTTTCATCAGAAAAGTATAGACCTTAAGGATTTGTTACACACTTTTGACTACTGTGAATAGAATATACACTGGTGAAATAACAGAACTAATAGGGAAAATAGTATTTTAAAATAGGGATCTGCCTGCATACTGAAACCATTCCATCATATGTTAGCACACTCAGTATGCCCTTTATAGATGGTGTTTCCACTGGCACATCATAACCTGAAGTAAATGAGGGAAAAATCTCTTAATTTCAAAGGCTATGCACTTATAGCAAAATGACATGAGATTACTGGGTCATTCTTAGAGTTTGCTCAAAAATGTTTTTATATTTTGGTTCATTTAAACACATAGCAAACCATAATTAGTGTTGAATTTATATTATCATGCTTATTATTTCACCACTAACAAGTTTTCAAGAAAAAAAAAAAAAAACAGAAGTTCAAAAATCCATGAATATCACTGTACAAAATGGACTGTAATATTTGAAAAGTACATATTATTTCTCCTTCCCTGTTTTGTTTGCTAGTAGATTTTGGGAAGTGATGAGGTTGTGAATGAATTATAGTATTCGTAATTCATACTTCACTTTACTACCCCCTGTCACCTCAAATAGTAATCATTTATCTGAATATATTTCCTGGCTTAAGTTACCACTGCCTTAAAACAGGTGAAAAGTAACATACATTTTCTTAATCTAAAGAAGACTTTAACTTTGTCAATTCTTTCCTTTTGAAGAGAATTTTTTATCATAAGTGAGGTTGCATATATAAAAATAGTGGGGGTATTTGTCTACGTGTTTGGAGACTGGAGACAAGTGAAAGAGTTAGAGTATGTTCTTTTATTTGGATGATCAGATTGGTAAGTCTTCTGAAATGCAAGGAAAAAGTTCAAAGGTTTTAAGCGTAACCACTAGAATTGGATTATTCTTTTTTAATTATTTTTAGCTAGTCCCAATTATTACATGAACACTGACATAGGCCTTGGAAATACATATGTATCTGTGTGTGTGTACTTATGTGTCTTTGATATTTAGTTTTGGTGGTTTTTATCTTTCAAGCAGCATTCTATTTCATCTAAGATATCAAATAGAAATCTGTGGGCCTAGATATGTTTATACTCTTCATTTATTAGCATTTTAATATAGTCAGTAGTGATGGGCTCTCTTTTGTCCTTTTGTATGTGTTATTTATTTATTTATTTATTTATTTTTATTTTTGAAATTGATCATTGTATCTTCCCTCTCTTATTCGGGGTTAACAGGGCTAGGGACTTATTTTACTAATCCATTCAATAAACCATCTTTTGAGCCAGAGAGAAAGGCCGGGTTACCTACAAAGGTAAGCCCATCAGACTAACAGTGGGCCTCTCAGCAGAAACCGTACAAGCCAGAAGTAATTGGGGGCCCATATTCAACATTCTGAAAGAAAAGAATTTCCAACCTAGATTTTGTATCTGGCCAAACTAAGCTTCATAAGTAAAGAAGAAATAAGATCCTTTTCAGAAAAGCAAATGCTGAGGGAATAAGTCCCCACCAGGCCTGCCTTGCCAGAGCTCCTGAAGGAAGCACTAAATATGGAAAGGAAAAACCATTACCAGCCACTACAAAACACACTGAAGTACACTGACCAGTGACATTATGACGCAACCACATAAACAACTCTCAAAATAGCTAGCTACATCATGATGACAGGATCAAATTCATGCATAACAATATTAACCTTTAATGTAAATGGGCTAAATGCACCAATTAAAAGACATAGACAGCATGGCAAGCTGGACAGAGTGAAACTCCATTGGTATGCTGTCTTCAAGAGCCCCATCTCATGTTCAAAAAGACACATAGGCTCAAAATAAAGGGATGGAAGAAGATTTACCAACCAAATGGAAAAGAGAAAAAAAAGCAGGGGTTGCAATCCTAGTATCTGATGAAATAGACTTTAAACCAACAAAGACCAAAAATTACAAAGAAGGGCATTACATAATGATAAAGGGCTCAATTCAACAAGAAGAGCTAACTATCCTAAGTATATGTGCACCCAATACAGGAGCACTCAGATTCATAAAGACCTTCAAAGAGACTTAGACTCTCACACAATAATAGTGGGAGACTTGAACACCCCCACTATCAATATTAGAGCATTAAGACAGAAAATAACAAAGATATTCGGGACCTGAACTCAGCTAGACATCAAGTGGACTTGATAGATATATAGAGAACTCTCCACACAAAAACAACAGAATATACATTCTCATGGACACACAGTACTTACTCAAAAACTGATCACATAATCTGAAGTAAAATATTCCTCAGCAAATGCAAAACAACTGAAATCATAACAGTCTCTCAGACCACAGCATAATCAAATTAGAACTCAAGGTTAAGAAACTCACTCAAAACCACACAACTACAAGGAAATTAAACAA
>NW_022332642.1:0-1225 GCF_002776525.5 Piliocolobus tephrosceles | reverse complement strand
TTCGGATGAATATTCTTATCATTTATCCTGTACATAATTTCTTTACAGTATTTGTGGATTATATTTAAATCATTTTTATACAATACAAAATGTTTTTTAAAATTATCAAAAAATTCATTAGAATTATCAGGAAATAAGATTTTTATATCATTTAATTTACTATTTACTACTCCTACATTTTTCGTTATCCCTACATTTTTTTTTATGTCCACATTTTTTGTTACTTTTTTATCATTTATTGGTACATCATCTTTATATCTTGATGCATATGTAGAAGAACTATATTCATAATTTCTGGAGCAAAAATTATGTTTTAACAAATTTATTCTATATATATTATTACATGTGTTAAAAAGGACTCTTACAATGGAGGAACTGTTCATATTTTTTTTTTTTTTTTTTTATATTTGCTTATTTTAGCACAGTTTCATTCTTATTCGTTTTGTTTTTTTTCTCTTCTTTTTTTTAAAACAGCTGGTTTGTTTTTGTATTACCTTTTTATTTTTAACATATGATCGTGGGTATAAATGCAAATGTAAAAAAAAAAAAAAAAAAATGCTATGATACATTTTATGTATACATCACGATAGGCACATTTAATTTGCTTGTTTGTTTGTTTGTTTGTTGATTAATTTATTTATTTATTTATTTTTTTTTTATTTTTTTTTTTTTTTTATCATAGTCGTCTATACATTTATACATACAGCCATATATACAATTGTTTATCGAAAATGTGAACACAATTATAGAAGCAAAAGAGTGTTTCATTTAACTTTTAACATACCCTTTACTTGCTACTTGATTTTAACTTTCATAACAATTTATGCATGTAACGGCATAGCGTTCTTTGCAAAAAGCTAATACTTCCATTAAAAAAAGAGATAATAAAAAAGAAAGAAACAAATAAATAAACAAATGAACAAATAAACAAATAAACAAATGAACAAATGAACAAATAAATAAATAAATAAATAAATGTACAAATAAACAAATAAACAAATAAATAAATAAATAAATGTACAAATAAACAGATAAACAAATAAGTAAATAAATATACAAATAAATAAACAAAACCCTAAGAAACGTAAATGCTTTTTTTTTTCTCCCCTCTTCTTCAATCTAAATATATATATATATATGTATTACGTAAAGTCCCCTTTTTCTTTTTTTTTTATATTTTGCATAAGAGATTTATGTTCATTTTTCATTACACAGAGCCACGTTT
>NW_022332641.1:0-24215 GCF_002776525.5 Piliocolobus tephrosceles | reverse complement strand
GGTTCAAGTGATTGTCCTGCTTCATCCTCCCAAAGTGCTGTGATTGCAGGCATGTGCCACTGCCTGGCCCCATATAAGTGGGATGATGACTTTAGCCTAGGAGTTCCACACCAGCCTGGGTAACATGGCAAAAGATCCTGTCTCTACAGAAACTAAAAAAGTTAACTGGTCATGGTGACACCTGCCTGTGGTCCCAGCTACTCCAGGAGGCTGAGGCAGGAGGATAACTTGAGCCCAGGAGTTGAGGCTGCAGTGAGCTCTGATCTTGTCATTACGTTCCTGCCTGGGTGACAGAGTGAGACCTTGTCTCTTAAAAAAAGTTACTGGCTACCTGATTATTCATAGGAAAAGAACCTGAACTCTGATCTAAACCTCATACCTCGTACAAAAATTAACTCAAAATTCATCATGGACTACAATGGAAAATGGAAAATAAAGATGAAGAGAGGAGCTGGAGACTGGGAGAAACTATTTGCAAATCACATGTCTGATAAAGGACTCATATCTATAATATACAAAGAACTATCCAAATTCAGCAGTGAAACTAAATCATCTACTTTGAAAATGAATAAAAGACCTGAAGAGACATTTCAGATAACATACAAGCACATGAAAACATGTTCAACATCATGAGCCGTCAGAAAAAATGCACACTAAAGCCATGTCACTATACACCTATCAGAATGCCTAAAATAAAAAGTAGTAACAAGACCAGTGCTGGTGAGGATGTGGGGAAACGGGATCACTCTCACTTGGCTGGTGGGAATGGAAGATGGTACAGCCATTCTGGAAAGCAGCTTGACAGTTTCTTAAAAAACTAAATGTGCAATTGCCATAGAATGCAGCACTCACATTCATGGGCAGTTATCCCAGAGAAATGAAGACTTATGTTCACACAAAAGCCTTTATGTATCTCCTTATAGCAGCAGTATTTATAAAGGCCAGAAACTGGAGACTGCTCAGCAGGTGAATGGTTAAACAAGCTGGTGCACTCAGGCCCCAGATACCACTCTGCAGTAGTTCATGACATCCTTGTTCATCCGTCTTTCAAAATAGAAACCACCATCATCCTTAATCCCCTTTTCTCCATCCTGGGTCTGAGTGGACTTCATTTTGCATTTCTTTCCAATGCATTTTCCCTCTGTCCTTTCTGGTTGTGCCTCAAGCCTCATTTGAACTGTTGTAAGAGCCACCGAATTGTTTCTCTGCCTCATCATGGAATCCTTTCTACACTTCATGGCCCGCATTGTCATTGGAACAATCTTTCCAAAACATGAACAAACTAACTTAAATATCCCAGGTAGCCTTCCAAATAAGTCTAAGCTTTCTGTTAGAAGATTTACTTCTTGTCTATAGGGAACCCCAGGACTGTAGAGAGATGAATTTGCTGTCTGCATTTTAAGATCAGGCAGAAATCCCTGGAGGGGCCCGTGTGGAATAGTGGTACAAATACTGGTTCTAGAATGAGAAGCCCTCATATCCTGGTTCTAACACTAGCTGAATGTTCTTGGGAAAGTTTTGGTTTCCAACCTCAGTATGAGGAAGTATACTCAAGGGATCACACAAGGCTGCTGGGAGGAGCGGATGAGGGGCGTGGTGAAAATGCTGTGTAATCCGTGAAGCACGTCGTATGTGTGAGAAGTGGAGCTGTGTGGATAGCGGTTCTGGAATCATTGTATGAAAACGATGGAAAGCACATTCGTAGTTGTGCCTGATGATACCACTGCGCACCTGTGTTGTACATGCCTGCAACATGGGTGAGGCCCGGGTCACTACAGCTCACAGTTTGGTTTTCATGCAGTTAGAAAGGCCCGAGAGGACCCTGCCCCCCTCCAGCTGTAGGAAGGAGGCGGCTGTCTCCTGCCTATATTTGGTGGGATTGTCTGTGGCTCTTTGGGAACAAGAATACAGGGAGTGGGGGAAGAAAGCCGGCCTGACTGCTCGCTAGTCAGCCTTCCCCCAGGGAGGAGTGGAGGGGTCATTTCGTGGTAACTTGCCATGTCTTTCTTAACCCATCTGCTCTTAGAAATGACCAGCATGACAAGTAAAAGACCCATTAGAGACAGATGGGCTGTGTGTCCTGTGCGTTGATGGCTTTGGGGCCTCAGAGCTGCCAGGACTTCATAGCTTTCTGGGGAATGCTGGGTCAGCCAAGGGGCTGAAAATAGTGAGAGGAAGAAAATTCCCCCTAGCTGCTCTGGTCTGGGAGTGATTACTGAGGAGAGCTGCATGGAGGGCAGAGTCGTGGGGTCCCTCTCAAGCACACCCTCACCACAGTGGGAATGCGGGTCTCAACCTCCCTAGGTCTCTGTGAGTTTTGTCTATCACATGCTCACCTCCAGCAGGGATGTCTATGGTGATGAGATGAGGGAGCATCATAGCACATGTGGCACTTAGTAGGCTTGTGGTGAGTGGACGCTGGCATCAGTGGAACAGGAGACTGGGCACAGTGAACTGAGATCACGCCACGGCACTCCAGCCTGGGTGACAGAGTGAGACTCTGTCTCAAAAAAAAAAAAAAAAAAAAAAGGAACTAGAAGTACCATATGACCCAGCCATCAAATAACAGTATATACCCAAAGGATTATAAATCATGCTGCTATAAAGATACATGCACACATATGTTTATTGCGGCACTATTCACAATAGCAAAGACTTGGAATCAACCCAAATGTCCATCAGTGACAGACTGGATTAAGAAAATGTGGCACATATACACCATGGAATACTATGTAGTCATAAAAAAGGATGAGTGTGTGTCCTTTGTAGGGACATGGATGCAGCTGGAAACCATCATTCTCAGCAAACTATCCCAAGAACTGAAAAACTAAACACCGCATGTTCTCAATCACAGGTGGGAACTGAACAATGAGATCACTTGGACTCGGGAAGGGGGACATCAAACACCGGGGACTATCACGGGGAGGGGGGAGGGGGGAGGGAGTGCATTGGGAGTTATACATGATGTACATGACGGGTTGATGGGTGCTGACGAGTTGATGGGTGCTGCACACCAACATGGCACAAGTATACATATGTAACAAACTTGCACGTTATGCACATGTACCTTAGAACTTAAAGTATAATAAAAAATAAATAAAAATTGAAAGATTAAAAAAATAATGGAGCTACATTTTTTCTAATAGTATTCTTTAATACTATTCTAATGATAGTGAAGTTATATCACGTAGAATCTTTGGACCAATAAAAATGCTAACAGGAATAAAATATTTTAGATGCAAAAAAAAAAAAAAAAAGAAAAGAAAAAGAAAACACATTAACATTGTTGGGTTGAGATGTCAAAAAATAGAACTTGGAGCTATCAGAGTAGCTGGAAATGTAGAGGGAAGTTCTTGAAAACAATGAAACCACAGAAAGAATGAGTCTCCAAGGGTGAATATCAACTTCTCAAATCTTTACCTAACTACTAAACTACACATGTTCTGTGGAGATGAGGGGATAGGAGAGGTGAGAGGAGCAGGCGAGAAAAAAATACAGTAGCTGGAAACCAAAACAACTGAGCAAGATTATTTAGCTGCTGAACAAGGCAGAAAAGAACAAATTTGCTGTGTGAATGTAGGATATAGGCTAGTTAAAATACTGCTAGAAGAGAAAAATCCTCATAAGAGCACAACTGAATGCAGAATAACTAGCCTCTATCATTTGTTATCCACAATGTACCATTTTCAACCAAAATTATATTACACATTCAAAAATTACAGAAAAGTTTGTATCCTGGTGGTGTAGGGAAGGATTGATAGAATGTAATGAGAAAGCTTTTAGAGAGTGGGAGAATTGTTTACTAACTTGATTGTGGTGGTGGTTACATGGATGTAAAATTGGTCAAAATTTGTCCAAATGTGTGTATAAAATGGATGCGTTTTAATGTATAGACTATAATTAGTAAAAATGAGAATACGCACATTAAAAAAAAAAAAAAGTTTTCCCCCAGTTCCAAAGACAAGCAAACAGGAACTATAGAAGAAGTAAAAGAGTAAAGAAGTGGTTGAACTTTGTTATAATTCATTAACTTAGAGTGTCTTTTGTTTTTTTTGTTATCCTGACGTCTTTTGTTTGTTCTTCTTTGTTACCCTCTGATTATCTGACACTTGGAAACAAAACAACAACCACAACAACAACAACAACAACAAGAAAACGATGGTTTTTTAACACCTCACTTTTTCCATTCTCCTTTTGGGCATATTTTTCTCTATTAAACTATGGCTTCTTTGATAATTTTATTTATAATTGCTTTCTAATATTGTTGAATAATGCCTGGGCATAGTAGGAGCTCGATAACTGTATGTTGTTGTTTGCTTGTTTGTTTGTGTGAAAGAATTATGAATGAAAAACTAAAAAGAAGAATTTCTCTCCTTTAGAATGTGCCTCCCCCAAATTATTCTTGTCATCATTTAGTTCTTTCAATTTTTTAAATGAATATATAGTAATTGTACATATTTATAAGGTACATAGTTATGTTGTGATACATGCAATGTATAGTGATCAGATCAGAGTGATTAGCATATCCATCATCCCAAAGTTTTATCATTTCTTTGATTTCAGAATATTCGATATCACCTTTCTAGCCATTTGAAACCATATATTGTTAACTACAGTCATCTTATAGTGTTATAGAACACTGTAATTTATTTTTTCTTTCTAGCTGTAACTTTCAATCCTTTAACAAATTTCTCTCTATCTCTCCCTCTTCCGCCTGCCTTTCCAAGCCTCTAGTGTCTTCTGTTACAGTTTTTTCTTTCATGAGATCAACTTTTTAAAGATTCCACATATGAATGTGAGCATACAGTGTTAAACTTTCTGTTCCTGGCTTATTTCACTAAACATAATGTCCTCCAGTTCCATCTATGTCGAGGCAACATAGCCTCAAATGATAGAATTTCATTGTTTTTGATGGATGAATAGTACTCTATTGTTGAAAACATTGGTCGATTCTATATCTTGGCTGTTGTGAATAGTGCTTCAATAAACATGGGGTGCAGATGTTTCTTTGATACACCAATTCATTGTTCTTTGGATAAATTACCAGTAGTGGAATTGCTGCATCACAAGGTAATTCTACTTGTAGTATTTTGAGGAACCTCTGTAGTGGCTATACTTGTTTTCATTCTCACCAACAGTGTATGAGTTCCCTTTTCCCAACATCCTCACCAGCATTTTTTATTTTTTGCCTTTAGTAATAGCCATCCTAATTGGTAAAATGATACTTCATTGTGGTTTTTATATGCATCGCCTTAATGATTAGTGATGTTGAACATTATTTCATATATTTATTGGTTACTTGTATGTTTTCTTCTGATACATGTCTGATCAGATCATTTGTCCATTTTGTAGTTGGATTATTTGATTTTTGATGTTTCGATGTTCGAGTTCCTTGATATATATATGACCCCGATACATGAATAGTTTGCAAATATTTTCTCTTATTCATTAGATTGTCTTTTCACTCCATTGATATTTTTCCTTTGCTGTGTAGCAGCTTTTCAGGTTGATATAATTTCATTTATTTACTTTTGCTTTTGTTGCCTGTGTTTTTAAGGTCCCATTCATAAAATTATTTCCCAGATCAATGTCCCGAAGAATTTTCCCTAAGTTTTCATCTAATAGTTTTATAGCTTCGAGTCTTACATTTAGGCCTTTGAACCATGCTGAGTTGATTTTATTTTGTTTTATTATTTATTTTTTGAGACAGAATCTAGCTCTGTCTCCCAGGCTGGAGTGCAGTGGCATGATCTCAACTCACTGCAACCTCCACCTCCTGGGTTCAAGTGATTCTCATGCCTCAGCCTCCCAAGTAGCTGGGATCACAGACATGCATCACCACATCCAGGTAATTTTTTTTGTATTTTTAGTAGAGGCTGGGTTTCACTATGTTGAACAAATTGGTCTTGAATTCCTGGCCTCAAGTGATCCACCTGCCTCAGCCTCCCAAAGTGCTGAAACTAAAGGTATGAGCAACCATACTGGACCTGGGTTGATTTTTTTTTTTTTTTTAATCAGGTGAGAAGAGGGAAATCTAGTCCATAATTCTGCACATGGATATCCAGTTTTTCTAGCACCATTTATTGAAGAGATTTTCTTTTCCTTAATGTATGTTTTTTGATACGTTTGTCAAAAATCTATTGGCTATAGATATATGGATTTCTGCATTCTCCATTCTGTTCCATTGGTCTTTGTTTCTGTTTTTATGTGAGTACAGTGCTATTCTGATTACAACAGTTTTGTAGTATATTTTGAAGTCTGGTAGTGTGATGTGACCATCTTTGTTCTGTTTGCTCAAGATTGCTTTGGCAGTTTGAGGTCTTTTGTGATTCCATACAAATTTTAACATTGTTTTTCCAATTATGAATGGAATGTCATTTGTATGTTGATAGGAATTGCATTATATCAGTAGATTATTTGGGGTAATATGGTCATTTTTCACAATAGTAATTATTTCGATTAATGAGCATGGGATGTTTTTACATTTGTTTGTATTTCCAATTTTTTGTTGGTGTTTTGCAGTTTTTCTTGTAGAAGTCTTTCACCTTCTTGGTTAAATTTATTTGTAGGGTTTTTTTTTCATATTTGTTTAATTTTTCTCTTGTAGCTATTGTAAACGAGATTGCCTTCTTGATTTCTTTTACAGTTACCTTGTTGTTTGTGTATAAGGAGCACTACTGATTTTGTTTGTTGATTTTGTATTCTGCAACTTTACTGAATTAGCAGTTGTTAATCTGAATTTTTCTCTTTCATGTCAGACTTTGTGTATAGATTGTTCCGTTTATTAAACTATATATACTATAAAGGCACAGCTTTTTATTTAGTCATGCTTGTGTTCTTAATAAATACCTAGTGTAGTACCTGGCCTATAGTAGGTGCTTAATTTCTTGACTGACTAACAAAAGACTGACAAAGAGATCCATCTGGATTATTTCCTAGCCCTCTTTTTCCTTCACATAAACAGTTTGGGGTGCAGGATTTGGTCCAGCTTGGCACAGTGAGTAATTTTCATCTTACAATTCTCTTAACCTCATACATATTCTCCTTTAATAAGGTTGAAAGAGAACTGGATTTCTGCCATTCAACAGAGAGTGATGAAATACAGCTGGGTTTAGTGCCACTCAGTCATACATTTTACTTAATTTTACTCCATGGAGTCTCTATAATCTGTATGAGTGTGCCATTTGCAAATTTTAGAAGCAAGAGAAGTGTATGTAACACCTGATTTTTCTGTTGTTTATTTTGTTTTTATAGTACAAACTAATCTACTCATTACAAGTCCCAATGATTTTTCCCAGATAAACAGAAAACAGTTATCTCTCTCCCAATAATTGTTCCAAATTTCAACTTAACATTTCTGCAAAATGAATTTAATTGCTTTTAGTGATGTTTTATTAACATAATGTGATTTTTCTGGATGTTTTCTGAATATCTTCGTGACTTTAAATCAGGATAGTTTTTCTCTGCTTATTCTCAATAGGTCATATGCACTTTTCTCATACAGCATAGGTCTTATGGAAATCCTATATCATTTATGAACAGTTTTAGTTATTTTTAACTTAGAGTGATGTCTATTCTTTAGTGTGACAGCTGTTACTTTCTGTATCATAAACTTTCACATTTGATTTCATCCTTCTTATACTGGTCTGTATCCTTTGTCAGTGTTAATTGCAAAGTAAGAGTTAAGGATAATTCAGTTTATTTTTCTTGAACCCTTCATAGTGAGAGACAGGACTAGCTGTATTTCCTAGTACAACTAAGATTTCCTAAGCCTAGCTGAGGAAGGTGACCACACTCACCTTTAAATACGGGGCTTGTCACTCAGCTCACACCCAACCAATCAGGTAGTATAAAGGGAGCTCACTAAAATACCAATCATGCTAAAAGCAAGAGGTAAAAAAATAATCAATCATCTAGCGCCTGAGGGCACAGGGGGAGGGATAATGATTGGGATATAAACCCCCTGCAATCTAGCCTTCGGCGGCAACCCACTTTGGGTCCCCTCCCATTGTATGGGAGCTCTGTCTTCACTCTATTAAATCTTGCAACTGCCCACTCTTCTGGTCCATGTTTGTTGTGGCTCAAGTTGAGCTTTCGCTTGCTGTCCACAACTGCTGAACAACGCCTTCGCAGATCTGCTGCTGACTTCCACCACTCCAGATCCAGCAGGGTGTCCGCTGCTGCTTCTGATCCAGCGAGGCACCCATAGCTGCTCCGGATCAGGCTAGGGGCTTGCCATTGTTCCTGCATGGCCAGTTGCCTGGATTTATTCTAATTGAGCTGAGGATTAGTCACTGGGTTCCACGGTTCTCTTCCATGACTCACAGCTTCTAATAGAGCTATAATACTCGCCGCATGGCCCAAAGTTCCATTCCATCTTGGGAGCTCTAAGAACAAAGACCCTCTGGTAATGGTAGTATCTAGCAGAATCCTGGATGCATGCTCATTGATTAACTTATAAGGTGATGTAACTTTCATTCTGTTGCTGTGGTGAGGAAAAAATTTTCAGAGTCAGGCAGCATGGAAATTTTAGTTTTTAATATTTGTTTGGCTGGCCGAAATGTCATTACAAGTTTGAAAATCTCTGCTGAATATATGTGTGTCACAACATACATCTTCGCCTTGTGATTGGAGAAGGTTGAATATAATGGAAACTGCATGTTAATAACTCCAGGATCTCACTTCACTCAGAGTGGGTGCTTCCTTCGCCAGGCTGCAAGTCATCTCACAGACCTGGGAGTGAGGCTGATGTGTGTGCAAAGGGTTTCTCAAGACAATGATTTTTAGAATTAGTTTAACTTATACCATAAGTAGTTGATTAACTCATAAGTGTTTAAATAAATGCTCACTTTTTATCAGGCTCTGTGCAAATACTTATGTAGGAGCGTCCCTCATAAAATATCACCTGATTGTTTTTTAATGTCCTCTCACATGATATTCCTCACACTGGGAATATCCTCTCTTCACTTACTGTCGCTTTATCTTTTATACTCAACACTCAGCTCAGGTATATGTCTTCGGAGTCTTTCTGATTGCTCAGTCTGAGTTATGTGTTCTCTTTTTCATCCTCCTCTTCTTCCCTCCTGTGATTACATCAGCGCATATTTGCCATATTACTTTGTCTATTTTCTGCCACAAGACTTAGAATAGATTGAAGAGTAACTGGTAAAGGATGGCTGCTAAATTGTATTCTTTCACCTGAAAACCAAAAGTGAGAAGTAGTTATTCTTATATCAGACAAAACAGACTTCAAAGTAACAACAGTAAAAAAGAAGACAGAGAAGGTTATGATAAATAATAAAAGGATCAATCTAACAAGAAGATATTACAATTCTAAATTTATATGAACCTAACACTGGAGCTCCCAGATTCACAAAACAATTACTACTGAAACTAAGCAATGAGATAGACAGAAATACAATACTAGTGAGAGACTTCAAGACACCACTGACAACACTAGGCAGATGACTGAGAAGAATTCAACGAAGAAACAATGGATTTAAACAACACACTGGAAAAAAATTGACTTAAGAGATATTTACAGGACTTTCTACCCAAGAGCTGCAGAATATACATTCTTCTCATCAGCACATGCAACATTATCTAAGACAGACCCTATCATAAGTCACAAAACAAGTCTTCAATAAAATTTAAAAATTGAAGTGAGATCAATTATCTTCTTAGACCATAGTGGAATAAAACTAGAAATCAACTCCAAATAGAATCCTCAAAACTATACAAATACAAGGTAATTAAATAATATGCTCCTGAATATTTTCTGGGTTAACAGTGAAATCATGATGAAAATTTAAAAACTCTTTGAATGGAATGATAATAATGACACAAGTTATCAAAGCCTTTGGGATACAGCAAAAGCAGTACTGAGTGTAAAGATGATAGCACTAAATGGCTACCTCAAAAATCTGAAAGGATACAAACTGACAACCTCATGTCACATGGCAAGCAACCAGAGAAACAAAAACAAACTAAACCCAAAGCTAGAGGAAGAAAAGAAACAACAAATATCACAGCAAAACAATAGAAAATTAATACAAAATAATATAAAAGATCAATGAAACAAAAATTTTTTCTTTGAAAATATAAACAAAATTGATAAACCATTAGCTAGAATAACCAAGAAAAGAGAAGATCAAAATAAGCTTAATTAGAAATGAAACTGGAGACATTACAACAAACACCACAGAATTGCAAAAGTGCATTCCAGACTACTATGAGCATCTTTATGTGCATAAACTAAAAAACCTAGAGGAAATGATACTGCAAACTACCCTCCTAGATTAAATTAGAAAGAAATAGAATCCCTGAGCAGACCAAAAACAAGCAGGGAGATTGAAACAGTGATGTAAAAATTACCAACGAATAAAAGCCCAGAACTAGATGTATTCACAGCTGAATTCTACTGTACACACAAATAAGAATTGGTGCCAACCCTAGTGAAAGTATTCCAAAAGATTGAGAAGGAGGGAATCCTCCCTAAATGATTCTATGAAGCGAGTATCTCCCTAATTCGAAAACCAGGCAACAACATAACCAAAAAAGTAAGCTACAGACAACATCCCTGATGAACATAGATGCAAAAATCCTCAATAAATTACTAGCTAGCCAAATCCAACAGCATATCAAAAAGGTAATACATCATCATCAAATGGGTTTCATACCAGAGATGCAGGGATAGTTTAACATACACAAGTCATCTGTTCTTCTAATTTACATTCCCACAAGCAGGGTATAAGCATTTTCTTTTCCCCACATCCACACCAACATCTATAGTTTTTGATGTTTTATTAATGGCCATTTTTGAAGGAGTAAGGTGGTACCTCATTGTGGTTTTAATTTGCATTTCCTCAATAATTAGTAATGAGCTTTTTAAAGTATATGTTTGTTGGACATTTGTATATTTTCTTTTG
Source organism: Piliocolobus tephrosceles (assembly GCF_002776525.5). Lineage (NCBI taxonomy): Eukaryota > Metazoa > Chordata > Mammalia > Primates > Cercopithecidae > Piliocolobus > Piliocolobus tephrosceles. Next base: position 13,287 of record NW_022332641.1, on the reverse strand, counting down.
AGTAATATCTACTCATGTCCTCTGTTCACTTTTTTGATGGGATTGTTTTATCTTGCTGATTTGTTTGAGTTCCTTGTAGATGCTGGATACTAGTCCTTTGTTAGATGCATCCTTCGCAAATGTTTCCTCCTATTCCATGGCTTGTCTGTTTATTCTGATTATTATTTCTTTTGCTGTGCAGAAGCTTTTTAGTTGAAATAAGTATTATTTATTTGTTTTTTGTTTATGTTGCATTTGCTTTGGGTCTCTCTCACCTGTTGCTGTGTAAAATGTTTCTTTGCTTCTATTTCACCTTCCACCATGATTGTAAGTTTCCCGAGGCACCCCCGCCAGCTATGCAAAGCTGTGAATCATTTAAACCTCTTTCCTTTATACATTACCCAGTCTCAGATATGTCTTTATAGTAGTGTGAGAATGGACTAACTTTGTCATTTTTGCTAGAGGGAGAAATAAAATACAAACGTGAAATTGGGACTAAAACTGTAGAGACTGTCATTTATTACATTATTTACAACAGACACAGTCATCTGGCATGTTTTGTCTGGTTTGCATATCTGTATTCGGGGCTTGTTAAAAATGAATAAGTGAACAAATATTTCCAAATAGGAGGACACTTCAGTTTGCTCCTTTGGACTTCTTTCTTTTTTGTGGCATACAAATATGACTTGAGTGCCCTAAGCCCAGTGAAAGTCAGGGAATTCAATGAAGAATTGCAGCTCAGTTTTTGGTGTCATCCTTAGAGCATTCAATTGGAACTTAAAAGTAAAAGTGGTATAGACTTTTTGGAGAACAGTGTGTCAAAAATTGGCACCATAATTTCATGAAAAATTGCTGTGCTAAATGTCTGCTTATTGCTTCAATCACAATGAGAATTTCCACAGAAAATCCATTCTCGTTGGCTGTCATCAGTGGGCACTCACAACTTTCCATGATGCACCCATTATTTCTCCCACTACCTCACTAGGAGACCTAGGGGGCAAATGATTGTGTGGATGGCGAGTGTGTGTGTTGGAGGATTATTTTTGGAAAATATGATTATTTTCACACCCAGCATTTCCCCTACATGAAAGAAGTGTATAGACTAACTGGTAAAAGCTGAGGGAGTTAACTGTTAGCTGCTGTTGCAAAATGCCTTTCTTTGCCTGCCTTCTTTCTCAGCCAAAATTCCATTTCACTAGATTTTGGAAGCTAAGTGCAATGAAATTTGATGACAGAAGGGTCTCTTTGAAGATAGGCAGTGTATGTTATTCAACTCTGAGCCACATCTAGCTCGGTATATAGTCAGTTAATTCATTTATTGGAGCAAACTAGACGTATATGATTATTATAAAAAGGTAATTGTGTCCTAGAGATAACATCAATTCTTTTGAACTGCTCAAACTGCTTGTGGTGGAATAATTTGTTTTAACTTAATCAACCAAGCACTGAAGAGAAGAAAAAACAGTTTTATTTTTATAGAACACTTGTATACAAATGCAGACTTATGAATCATCAGCAACCTGAGTGTAATTTTAAAGAAATCCCTGTATAGAAATTCAGGCAAGCTTGTACCTTTTCTGGCTGCTGACACTCAGCACAAGAGAGCTTTGAATGGTATGTGTATACATAATGAATACATTAATCATTATGTCATTATGAATATCATGAGCAATTTAGATTTGCATACTTAACATTCAATGTGTTAATGAAATCATTTGCATTTTTAATTGATCAGCTTTCAAGAAAACTGAATATTGTGTAGGCACTCACCTATTATAGTATTAAGTTTTTCATTAATAATTTAGGCTATGAGCAAATGTATGCAGCCAAAGTTTTTTTCGTCTCCTCCAAAATTACTTCTAATTTTCAGCTTTATAACTTCTCTGATGGTACAACTGCCATATAATTTCATTAACAGTATTCCAGTTGTTGAACTGGCATCCCTGAAAATTAGGACGCTAAGCCTTTTATGAGTCTATTTGAACCTATGATTTGACCAAAGGGCATTTTTTTGTCCAATCAATGTGAGAAGGCTGCACATCTAATTTTGTTTTTAAACTGAGAACCAGAAAAACTTAGTACATATCAATTAGTTGTATCTTTCTAGCTATGATGCTTTGTTTTGATAATACTGCAAATGATTTCACCGTCAGGACTTGAATGTAATACATGTAAAATGTAGCCCTTGAAATACTACTCCCTCTAACACCCAGTCCGACAAATGTACTCGTTTACCAGTCATCTTCTCAGGAAAGAAACCTCAATCATTCTTTACACTGGAAAATTAAGAGTTGTATTTGTTCCTTCATTTTCGTTATCCCCTAGGTACAATCAATAAGTGCAATAACGTACCTTCAAAATAGTTCCCAAATAACTCCATTGCCCCATCTCGCTTTTTAACAGTACCCAGTTCAAGCAGCTATCTTCACTTATTTCCCCTATTGAATTGCCTCTTTCTGATATCTCTCTATGATTAAATCCTTCTAAGTATTTTTATCGATAGCAACTGAAGTGATACACTTTTTAACATACATCATTATTATATTGAAATCCTGCTTGAAATGATGTAAGAGGTGGGTAAATCTTTTCTGTTGAATATATAAAGGTATCCCTTTTCTTTCTAAAATGACGTTAAATGACCGTAACAGGTAAGGAAAAATAACAGATATAAAAATGAGAAGAGATAGAGTTTAACAATTTCAAAAAATCAATTAAATGAGCAATAACTGACTTGACACATCTCAGAAAACTGTTATGAAACTTAGAAGGAGAAAAACCATAAGAAACAGCTTATTTCTGTTGCAATTCTCAGAAACTAGGTGCATACAAGCACAGTTCAGAGTTAGATGAAAATCAGAAGGAATAATTGAAAGTTTCTATAAAAAGTAGTTATATAACACCAGATACTTTCCCCCATTCTAAGGGATCTGGGAAAGCAGCAACACAAGGGAAGGACAAATAGATACAGATTTTAAAATATTTATTTCCTTATTTCCTTGAGTTGTAGCATATTACATATATATATGCACTACGCTCTTTTCACTCTGTTTCATAGAGATCTTCATTCATTCTCACAGACTGAGAGTACTCTACTATATGAGCTGGACCATTATTTATTCAAACATTATCTTAAGTATGGGTTCACAGTTTTTTTCTTCCCAATAATTGTCATTACAAATGATGCCACATACAACTTTTTCTGGGTAACTATTTCTGTATTACTGGAAACATGTCACAGAGTGAATTCTTAGAAGCGAACTTGGGGGATCAAAGAGTTAAAAAACCCATGTAGTTTTAGTTAGATGTTGCTAAATTCACCTCCTGAGGGAATGTACAGTTTTGTGGCCATTTCAACACAGCTTCTCAAAAAGAATGAGTGGTCAAACGTTTTTAATTTTTAAAAAATTGTATAAGTGAGAATTGACATTGTCATGTAGTATGTTTAAGGAAACCCTTTTTTTTTTTTTGAGACGGAGTCTTACTCTGTTGCCCAGGCTGGAGCCCAGTGGTGCAATCTCTGGTCACTACAAGTTCTGCCTCCCGTGTTCATGCCATTCTCCTGCCTCAGCTCCCCGAGTAGCTCGGACTACAGGCGTCCGCCACCATGCCCGGCTACTTTATTGTATCTTTAGTGGATATGGGCTTTCACCGGATTAGCCAGGATGGTCTTGATCTCCTGACCTCATGATCTGCCCGCCTCGGCTTCCCAAAGTGCTGGGATTACAGGTATGAGCCACCAAGCCTGGCCTAAAGAAACATTTAAGAATAGTTTTAGTTTATGGAAAAATTATGCATTACACAGACTTCCAATATACCCAGACTTTCCCTTATTACTACCTTCTTACATTGACTCAGCACATTCATCACAATTAATAAACCGATATTGATACATTATTATTAACTAAAGTCTATTCTTCATTAAAATTTCTAACTTTTTACCTAATCTACTTTTTTCTCTTTTAAAATTCCATCCAAGATATCATTTTGTACATTTAGATATGAGGTCTCCTTAGGCTACTCTTGGCCATGACAATTTGTCAGACTTTCTTTGTTTCATAGAATGTCCCTCATCTCTGTCCTGTCTGACATGTTTCTCATGATTAAACTAGGGTATGTGTTTACAGAAAGAAAAATATAAAAGTGAAGCATCATTTTCATCATATTCCAAGGGTTCGTATTATCAAGACTTGTCAGTATTGAGGTGAACCTTGATCACAAATAGTATTTGTCTGGTTTCTTCATTGTAAAGTTACTCTTTTCCTCTTTTGTTCCCATGCATTATTTAGAAGAAAGTCACTATGTACAGCCCATATTTAAGGAGGGAGTTATGCTTTACTTCCTTGAAAATGAAATCTAGATAAATTATCTAGAATTCTTCTGCATGAGCAATGTGTTTACTCTCAATATATTTATTCCAATATTGTATCAGTATGGACTCTTGAATAATAATTCCTGTGTTTCTTTGGCATGCCCCCTTCATTGTGTGTGCGTGTGTGTGTGTAGGTGCGTGTGTGCATATATGTGTGTGTGTGTGAAATATGGTTTGACTCTGTGTCCCCACCAAAATCTCATGTTGAATTGCAATTCCTAATGTTGGGGGAGGTACCAGATGGGAGTTGATTGGATCATGGGGGCAGATTTCCCTCTTGCTGTTCTCATGATAAACAGTGAGTTCTCATAAGTTCTCTGGTTGTTTAAAACTGTGTAGCGCTTCCCACTTTGTACTGTCTGTCTCCTGCTTTGTCATGGTAAGACATACTTTTGTAAGTTTCCTGAGGCTTCCTAGCCATGCTTCCTGTATAGTAAGAAGAATTGTGAGTCAAGTAAACTTCTTTTCTTCATAAATTACCCAGTCTCAAGTACTGCCTGATAGCAGTGTGAGAACAAATACAGAAAATTGGTACTGGGAGTGGAGCTTTGCTATAAAGATACCTGAAAATATGGAAGTGAATTTGGAATTAGGTAATGGGCAGAATTTGGAAGTTTGGAGGACTCAGAAGAAGATAGAAAGATGAGGGAAGGTTTGAAACTTCCTAGAGACTTGTTGAGTGGCTGTGGCCAAAATGCTGATAGTGATATGGACAGTAAAGTCTAGGCTGAGGTGGTCTCAGATGAAAATGAGGAACTTATCAGGAAGTAAAGCAAAGACCACTCTTGCTATGCTTTAGCAAGGAGACCGGCAACATTGTGCCCCTGTTCTAGAGATCTGTGGAACTTTAAACTTGAGAGAGATAATTTAGGGTATCTCATGGAAGAAATTTCTAAGTGGCAAAGCATTCAAGATGAGGCCTGTCTGCTTCTAATAGCACATGCTGTTTGCATGAACAAAGAGATTATCTGAAACTACAACTTATATTTTAAAGGGAAACAGAGCACAAAAGTGTGGAGAATTTGCAGCCTGACCATGTGGTTGTAAAGAAAAACCCATTTTCTAGGTAAGAATTTAAGCCAGCTGCAGAAATTTGCATAAGAGGTGCCAAATGTTAATAGCCAAGACAATGAAAGAAATGCCTCCAAGACATTTCAGAGACCTTCAGGGTAGCCCATACCATCACAGGCCTGGAGAATTAGGAGGAAACAATGGTTTCATGGGACAGCCCAGGGCCTCAGGACATGGCAGCCTGCATTGTAGTTACTCCACCTCCAACTGCAGCTGAAAGGGGCAAAGGTACAACTCGGGTCATTGCTTCAGAGGAGACAAGCACCATGCCCTGGAAGCTTCCACTTTGTGTTGAGCCTGTGGGTGCACAGAGGGCAAGAGTTGATGCTTGGGAGCCTCCACCTAGATTTTAAAGGATGTATGGAAATACCTGGATGTACAGGCTAAAATCTACTGCAGGGGTGGAACCCTCATGGTAAACCTGTACTAGGGCAGTGCACAACAGAAATGTGGGGTTGGAACCCCCACACAGAGTTTTCACTGGGGCACTGCCTAGTGGAGCTATGAGAAGAGGGCCACTGGCCTCCAGACCCCAAAATTGTAGATCCACCAACAGCTTCCATCATGTTCCTGGAAAAACCACAGGCACTCAATGAGAGACTGTAAAAGCAGCTGTGGGGCTGTACCCTGCAGAGCCAGAGGAGTAGAGCTACCCAAAGCCTTGGGATTACACCCCTTGCATTAGTGTGACCTGGATGTCAGACATGGAGTCAAAGGAGATTATTTGGGACCTTGGCTATTTAATGACCACCCTGCTGGGTTTCAGACTTACATAGGGTCTGTAGCTGCTTTGTTTTGGACAATTTTTCCCATTTAGAAGGGGAACATTTACTCAATGCCTGTATCCCCATTGTATCTTGGAAATAACTAACTTGTTATTGATTTTATAGACTCTTAGGTGAAAGAGACTTGCCTTGTCTCAGATGAGACTTTGGATTTGGACTTTTGAGTTAATGCTAGAATGAGTTAAGCCTTTGGGTGACTGTTGGGAAGGCATGATTTTATTTTGAAATGTGAGAAGAAAATGAGATTTGGGAGGGTCCGGGTGCTAAATGGTAGAGTTTGTCTCTGTGTCCCCTTGGAAATCTCATATTGAATTGTAGTTTCCAGTGTTGGGGAAGGGACCTGATGGTAGGTGATTCAATCATAGGAGCAGATTTTTTTGCTTGCTGTTCTTATGTCATTGAGTTCTCCCATGATCTGGTTGTTTAAAAGTATGTAGCACTTCCTCCTTTGTCTCTTCCAGTCTACCATGTTAACATGGACTTGCTTTTTCTTTGTCTTCTGCCATGATTGTCAGTTTCCTCAGGCCTCCCAGCCACGCTTCTTGTACAACCTGCTGAACTGTGAGTCAATTAAACCTCTTCATTAATGACCCAGTCACAGATAGTTCTCTATTACAATATGTAAACTAACTAACACAGCGTATGTGTGTAGACTTTCTTAATTTCTAGCTGTACAAAATGCTTTCTGTTCACCTTGTATATATCCTGCCCCAGATCCAGAGGCAGTCATTTCTGCTAGCACTCCTGGTTTCTTTTATTAGATAATGGTATTTGAAAATAAGCTCTGGCTCTAAGTATATTTATTTTTAATGAGAGTGTTGTTGCTTCCAGGCCCTGTAAGCTGACAGGGAATATATATGTGTGTATATTATGCCGATTATATATGAATACATTCATACATATTTCTATATGAAACTATGTGTATCTGTGTGAAGCACAACAGGAGTTCATACTTATTTCTCTAAATCAAATTCATTGTCACATGGATTGTTCCACCTTCGCCTCTTTCTTCTCTGAAACTTCACACACAACAGTCAGAAACTTGGCTTTTACTACCCATCACCAATTTCCTTAAATATTCAATTCTTTTATTCATGTATTGCAGTTTCAGAATTATTAACTCATATTCCTGTGCAAATGACTTCTTCAATGAGAGTACAGGCTTATGGTCAGCTTGCCTTTAGTCTTAGAGACTCTACTTATTTCCAAATATACATAGGTTTCTACCTATTCTCTTGAACTCCTACAGCAAGTTTGTTTCACACATATAATCCAGTGAGGTTCCATTCTCTCCTTTTGCATTTTATCATGAGATCCCTGAAGATCCTAAACATTTATTTTATTTGCACGTATTAGGTTCATTTTTTGCATCACGTTCTTGATAAACATATTATGTCGTGTATCCACTGTCACAGTATCATATAAAATTAGCATCACTGTCCTGTGCTGTACCTGTTCAATCCCTTCCCGTGTCATTCATGACAGGCACTACCATGTTTATCCTCTCAGTAGCTTGGCGTTTTCCAGAATGTCATTTAATGGTAACATGCCTTTTCAGATTGGCTTTTTTCACTTAGTAATATGCATTTAAGATTCATTTGTGTCTTAGTGTTTCTTTTTATCTTATTACTTTTAAACTCTTGCTATGGTTTGAATGGGTGCTCTCCAAGATTCAAGTGTTGCCAATATGATGGTATTAAGGGGTGGGGCCTTTAAAAGATGATTAGGTCATGAGGGTTCCTTTCTCATTAATGAGACTAAGGCTTTTATAAAAGAGGCTTCTTGAAGCGTTCAGCTGGCTTGCTAGCTTGATCTTCAGCTCTAGTTTCTCTTTCTTCTAAGTAAGGATGCAGCAAGTAGCCCTCACTAGATGCCAGCACCTTCACCTTGGGATTCCCAGAATCCACAACTGTGAGAAAGAAACGTCAGCTCTTTACAAATTACTCAGTCTCAGGTATTTTGTTGTATCAGCACAAAATAGACTAAAATAGTTGTGAATTGTATTTTATTGTATGAGTATACCTTAGTTTGCTTATCCATGTACCTACTGAAGGATGTGTTAAGCCATTCTTGAATTGCTATAAAGAAACACCTGGGATGGGCACGGTGGCTCACACCTGTAATCCCAGCACTTTGGGAGGTCTAGGTGGGTGGATCACCAGGTCAGGAGATCGGGACCATCCTGGCTAGCACGGTGAAACCCCATCTGTACTAAAAGTACAAAAATATTAGCTGGGCATGGTAGCGGGCACCTGTAGTCCCAGCTACTTGGGAGGCTGAGGCAGGAGAATCACTTTAACCCAGGAGGCAGAGTTTGCAGTGAGCCAAGATCATGCCACTGTACTCCAGCCTGGGTGACAGAGTGAGACTCTGTCTCAAAAGAAAAGAAACACCTAAGTCTAGGTAAAAAATATTTAGTTGGTGAATGGTTCTGTGGGCTTTACAGGAAGCATGATGATGGCATCTGCCTCTAGTGAAGCCTCAGGAAGCTTACAATCATGACAGCAGTCAACAGAGAGCCAGCATGTCAACGTGGTAAGCACAAAAGCAAGAGAGTGGTGTGAGGAGTTGGCAAACATTTAAACAACCAGATCTTGTGTGAATGAACTGACAAAAACTCACTTATCACATACGGGGATGGTGCTAAACCATTCATTGGAGATGCACCCCCTTAATGGAATGACCTCCCACCAGGCCCCGATTCCAACATTTGGAATCACATTTCAACACGAGATTTGGAAGGGACAAACCTCCCCAGCATATAAAAAGACATCTTGTTTGTTCCCAGTGTTTGGCAATTATAAAGAAAACCATTACAAACATTCATACGTAGTCTTTTGTGTACATATATCTTAAAATTAATTGGGTAAAAACCTAACAGCAAGACTTCTGGGGTGGTATGGTGAGACTATATCTTGCTACATAAGAAACTCCCAAACTCTCTTCAAAAGTGCCTATGCCATGTTGCATTTTTTGCCAACAATAGATGAGTTCCTGTTGCTGGGCATCTTCACCAGAAGTCAATATTGCCAGGGTTGTTAGATTTTCAGCCAGACTACAGAGATAGCAACAAACACAAAACAAGAAAACATGGAATAAATAGAAACAGTACAGCTATCAAAAGATTATTTAAAAATTAGCATCCTCACAGAAATAAGACAGTGTATTGAAACCATGGAACAGAAAAATGACACTATAAAAAGACATCCATAAGACAAGAGTTTTCAAAGTGAAAATGTGGCAGCAGACCGTAAAAGTTCAACAGAATGATTTAAAATGAAAATATACGGATCATATTTGTGAATAAATGGAAGAGAGAGAGAGTCAAGAAGATAAAAACCAAGAGAGAAAAGAAAAGGAAATTAGGTAATTTTGATTGCAACATCAAATTAATAGATTGAACAAAGTGAAAGCAACCATATTTTCCAGAATTAATAGAGTCAAAATTCCTGAACTTGAAAAAAATAATGCTCCAAAGAAAATAGAACAAGTACAATAAAAGAAAAAAGACCCATGTTAAGACAAATTTTGGCAAAATTTGAAAGTACTAAGGATAAAGGGATCATATTAAAATATTTTAGGGAGGGGAAAATCAGAACAACAAAAAGAAACTATGAAAATAATCAAAATGAGTGACATTGGCCTTCTCCTAAGATGATACCAGAAACTAGAAAATGAAATATACCTAGAATCCAATACCCGGTTGTACTGTGCTTATTCTTTGTCAATGAACAATATTATTTCTTAAAGCTATTCCACATTTATTCATTACTTCAAATCCTAGTACTATCAAGTTCTCCTTCTGCAGTTACACAGTTAATATAAGTTCATTCCTTTCACCATAAACATTGTTCTTTATATGCACCAAATTGTTTATTTCTATTTTTGTCTGTTTTTTATGTCTGCTTATTTCTACTACTATTCGTGTATGAAGCTCTGTTGCACAAATCTCCTCATTTGTATACTTCTGATGCATAGAATAGTGCTCCACTTAATAGATACACTTAATGAATTAGTAAATATCATACTAATAAAGAGCTCTAGCTTTCCTGTATGTTTCCCTTTAGTGGGAATTAGATATTTGAATTCTCCCTTTATCTGAAACCAGGCTGTAACTTCTCAAGGAAGGACAGGAAGTACATCTTCTAACCTCATCATCATCTTAAAATTACATCATCATTATTTTAAAGATATTACCTTTGTGTTTACTGTGATGTAATTACTATACATATCCTCATTACCAAAGATCCATGTGATTCTAGTACAGATTTTCATGTTCTGGAGCAGGCTTCACTCTTTAACTGTTCATGCCCATCACATACAGCTTACTCATCATTTTTCCTCCTGATGTGTACTTGGATCACAGGCTCCAGGATCTTAAAATCGATAAAAATTTGCCAGTTAAACTCTTATTCTTGGGAATTTTCTGAAGAGTGCAGTCTAATTTTTAAATTACATATCTGAGCATACAAATGCAGCTGTTTTTACAAAGAAGGCATCTGGGATACCTCTGTGGAAGAGAGACATAGACAGGAGGGTATTTCTGAGTTTTGCAGGAAGTCATTGCAGGGCAAGAGTATCTTTGTATGTTTTTCTTCAAACATAGTGACATAAAGTTCACCCTCAATAAATTATTTCCAAATTGAAAGCCAACGTTGTGAAGAATTGAGATGTCATGGGGTTGGCACTACAGGTAGAAATGGAGTTGCTTCACTTTTTCTTTAATTTGGGACATGTACTTTTTTGAGATTACTGTTTCTTCCTCTTTCCAAGTTTATATTAGTGTTCTAAATAAACAAAGACAGTCACTCTTTCTGTGCACGTCTGGGTGTTTGTCTTGGCTTTTTAGTCATTTTCTCTCTGCCAGTCATAAAGTGATGTCTTTACATAAAAATCTTGCCTCAATTTCTTCTTTCATTTTAGCTTCTGTCTTGAATTTTAACCCTTTTAGTTGCCAGGAAGGTTATAAGGTTACGGATAGTTAGTTCCTGCTTTCTATCTTTTTTGATTCTAGTAGGAAGGAAAAGGAGAGAAACAATGATACGTTTTGCCAAAGGGCTCATCCTCCTCAGCATTTTCTAATATATTATTTCCTGTCAAATCTGCTCCAAATAATCTCATATTCACCCCCATCCAACATACCTTATAAAAGGGTTTTGAGGAACACCTGAAAATATGTATACATAAATGCTTCACAGACTTTAAAGATTTATTGGATTAGTCGATGGATTGATTTTTGTGTACATAGTTATATTAGCTGAGTATTGTTGAGAAAGTGTTCTAAAGCAAAAATAGTCTTACAAAAACAGCAGGAAATACAGAAAGTTGTCATCATTTGGAAAAATCTCCCAGTACTTTTATTAACATGTAAGATGTAATGCATAAAAAGACAGAATGAAAATTGATTCATAATATATCTTGAATATACATCTAAGAGTTTCATGTTTATCCCTATAAAGGAACATCATTGTGAAAGTAAGTATTTAGTAAAATCAGATCTGCAATTTCTTGCAGGTTGGATTTGCATGGCACAGCTGGAAGTAGATATTAGAGAAAACTCACATAGTTCATGGTTACAGTCATAAGAAGTTGACCAAGGCTTTCCTGGATTGGACCATCTCATGTAAAGACTTTACTTGACATACATAAAATATGATGTAAACAGTGTTTTAGCCTAAAATATTCAGTACTCAACAGGGTATTCCTAATTATAGCTTCTTGATAACCAATGAGCAAGTTATTATATTTGTATATTCAAAATGACTTTGTCCTCTCTCTCTATTCAATGGGAATGATTTAAGCTATCATTCTTACAACTTCAGAGTCCAATAAAAGAACCTAATCAGGCAAGTATTTCCCCAGATTGAATTAGACTTTCCATAGATTTTTGAGAGCCTGCTGTTTCCTCTTGAAACAGTTGATGGCTTTTGTGTGCGGCTTCTTCCCAGAATAATTTACATCATAATCTAACCCCAGAATGAGAGAAATCAGAACTTTTCATAGTGTGATTCATGGGAGAATACATAAAATATCTACTTGACTGAAATCATTGCTAGTTCTTATGTGGTTAGAATTCTCAAGTTCTGAATATGGTATTGAATATTTAAACGCTGTTTTGTATGGTACAAATTTTCATATTAGAAAAGAAGAGCCATATTCACACCAGTAGGCACATATATAATACCTATAGTTGCTTCTTATTTTATTAGAGCTGTGTAGACTATTTTCTCTGACAGTCTACTAGATATCTTCCAATTGAACATTCTGCATATCTACTCCTGCGTTTTAAATATAAATATTAGCTTGTAAGAATATAAAAAATATCATAAAAAGTGATTAAATGTATCACATGCATTTGAGTCTGTCCAGGGCTTGTTTACTTTCAAACCTGTTCCTTATTCTTCCCATATATTGCTAGGTGTTCCAGGTGGGATGACCCCTGGAAGCAGTTTTCATGGTTATTTTGTCAGCTGCTGCCGGTTGTGTTTCAGCCAATGGGAGACACTGGCAGGCGATTTCAGAGCCTGATGCAGTGGAGAGAGGAAAAGGAAAAAGCTAGGGCATATGTACTCCAGTCTATATGCCGAGGCAGTGCGTTGTCCTCCAGTCTGTCTATATGCCGAGGCAGAGCATATGACAGCATGGTGTCTTGCTTACACCACCAACCCCTCTTGTGGTTATTCCACTTTCTGCTGGGTGACTTCACCCCCTGAAATTTAGTAATACCATTCTCTTTCTCTGTCTGTCTCTCTCTCTTTTATTTTTCCTGCTGATTCTAATGCAATAGTGAGTTTCTATAGTTGGAGATCTCTGAGTTGTCTCCTTCTCTCTAATTGGCTCCCTTGGTCTTCCAGCAACTGTGTAACCAAATCTCTGTATTAAATTATCTGTAATATGCTTAAAATGCTTGCTATTTTCCCGAGTCGGACCATGAACACCAGTGTAGTGTTAATTGTATTTAGACTTTAATTTATCATTACATCAAAATATATAGAGAATCAATCACTTTGCAGAAAATGCAAGCAGCAGACCTCTCCTCTACTTGTTTCCTCTATCCGATTCCCTTTTTAATTGAGGAGTACT
>NW_022332640.1:0-1204 GCF_002776525.5 Piliocolobus tephrosceles | reverse complement strand
TGTTCAGTTCCCACCTATGAGTGAGAACATGCGGTGTTTGGTTTTCTTTTCTTGTGATAGTTTGTCACATAGGATTCAATGCGATTCAAAGTGTCCCTTCTCAGATTCCCCAAAAACACTGCTACCAAATTGATCCAAGAAAAGAATCATGTAAATCTGTGAGATGAATTAAAACATCACAAACCGGCATCTTTGAAAGCTTCTCCCTATTTTTTATATGAGGATATTTCATTTGTCACCGTAAGCTTCAATGGGCTCTGAAATATCCCATTGAAGAATCCAAGAAAACAGTGTTATCAAACTGTTCAGTGAAAGGAACTGTGCAACTCTGTTAGTTGAATTCAAAAATCACATAGCAGTCTCTCAGAAACATCTTTCTAGTTTTTATCTGAGGATATTTCCTTTTACACTATAGGCTTCAATGTGCTCCCAAATATCCCTTTGGAGATTCCATGAAAACTTTGTTAACAAACTGCCCCATGAAAAGAAAGGTGTATCTCTGTGAGACAATATCACACATCACAATGAACTATCTCAGAAAGCTTCTTGTTACTTTTTATCTGAGGGTATTTCCTTAGTAACCATAGGCTTCAATGCCATCCAAAATATTGCTTCTCAGAGTCCCCCGAAACAGTACTAGCAAAGTGATCCATGAAAAGAATCCTGTAACTCTGTGAGATGATTTAACACATCCAAAAGTGGTTTCTCAGAAAGCTTCTTTCTAGTTTTTATATGATGATATTTCCTTTATCACCACAAGCTACAATGCACTCTGAAATATCGCATTGCAGACTCCAAGAAAACAGTGTTAACAAACCATCAATGAACAGAACATTGTAATTCTGTGAGATGAATTCACACATCACAAAGCAGTTTCTCAGAAAGCTTCTTTCTAGTTTTTATCTGAGGATATTTCCTTTACCAACATAGGCCTCAATGCACTTCAAAATATCCCTTTGCAGATTCCATGAAAACAGTATTAGCAAACTGCTCCATGAAAAGTAAGGTGTTACTCTGTGAGATGAATACCCACATCAAAAAGAACTTTGTCCGTCAGCTTCTTTCTTGTTTTTATCTGGGGATATTTCCATTTTCACCAGAGGACTCAGTGAGCTCCCAAATATCCCTTTGAAGATTCCATGAAAACCGTGTTATCAATCTGCTCCATGAAAAGTAAGGTGTAACACTGTGAGATAAATTCATA
>NW_022332639.1:0-5993 GCF_002776525.5 Piliocolobus tephrosceles | reverse complement strand
TATCTTTGTGGCGTTCTCTGTATTTCCTGAATTTGAATGTTGGCCTGCCCTACTACGTTGGGGAAGTTCTCCTGGATGATATCCTGAAAAGTGTTTTCCAACTTGGTTCCATTTTCCCCCTCACTTTCAGGCACCCCAATCAGACGTAGATTTGTTATTTTTACAGAATCCCATACTTCTTGCAGGCTTTGTTAATTTCTTTTTCTTCTTTTTTCTTTTGGTTTCTCTTCTCACTTCATTTCATTCATTTGATCCTCAATCGCTGATACTCTTTCTCCCAGGTGATCGAGTCGGTTACTGAAGTTTGTGCATTTGTCACGTATTTCTCGTGTCATGGTTTTCATCTCTGTCATTTCGTTTATGACCTTCTCTGCGTTAATTAGTCTAGCTGTCAATTCTTCCACTCTTTTTTCAAGATTTTTAGTTTCTTTGCGCTGGGTACGTAATTCCTCCTTTAGCTCTGAGAAGTTTGATGGACTGAAGCCTTTTTCTCTCATCTCCTCAAAGTCATTCTCTGACCAGCACCGATTGTCCAGCACTCCCTAGTCAGATGACCCCAGTACCTCAGTTGAAAATGCAGAAATCACTAGTCTTCTGTTTCACTGGTGCTGGGAGTTGGGGACTGGAGCTGTTCCTATTCGGCCATCTTGCTCCGCCCCCTGGAAACACCTTTTTTGTAGAAATTCGAAGAAACAATTGGCCATTGTCGCCAGTATGGAAAACTGAATATTCCATGAAAAAAAAAATAACTAAAACACGCCATTTGTGAAAATGCTTTGTGATGTGTGGATTCATCTCACAGAACGTAAAATGTGTTTTCATCCACCAGGTTCGAAACACCCTTTCTATAGAATCTATAAAGGGACATTTCTGAGCCCGTTTAAACCCATAACAAAATGTTGAGCATCCTGTGATAAAAACTAAAAACAAGCTATCTGTGAAAATGCTCTGTGATGTGTGGATTCATCCCACAGAATGGAAACTGTGTATTGATTCACAGATTAAAAACACTGTTTTGTAGAATCTGCGGGGCTACAATTCAGAGCCTATTGAACTGTATAGTGAAAGTGAATATCCAAAATAAAAACTAGAAAAAAAAAAAACCTGTCTGTGAAAATGCTTTGTGATGTGTGGATTCATCTCACATAATAAAATCTGTGTTTTTATTCATCAAGTTCAAAATACTCTTTTTGTAGAATCTTCTTGAGGACATTTCTGTGCCCAGTGAGGCCCATAAAAGGTTATATATCCAGTGATAAAAACTAGATAAAAAACTATGTGTGAAAACTCATTGTGTTGTGCGGATTCATCTCCCAGAATGGAACTTGCGTTTTGATTCACCAGGGTAAAAATACTTTTTGTAGAATCTACAAAGGGATATTACTGAGCCCATTACATGCAATAACAAAAATAGAAAATCCTAGGAGAAAAACTAGAAACAAACTATCTGTGAAAGTGCTTTGTGATGTGCCAATTCATCTCACATAATGCAACCTTAAATTGCACCAGTTTGCAAACACTCTTTTTGTAGATTCCACTTAGGGACATTTGTGTGTCCATTGAGGATAATTATGAAACATCAGATATCCCCCAATAAAAACTAGAAACAAGCTATCTGTGAATGTAGTTTTTGATGTGTGGATTCGTCTCACAGAATGGAACCTGTTTTTTTTTTTATTTAACAGGTTGGAAACTAGCTTCTTCTATGATCTACAAAGGGACTTTTTTTGAGCCCATTAAGGCTTACAAGAAAAAATTAAATATCTTGTGACAAGAACTTGAAACACACTATCTGTGTAAGTGCTTCTTGATTTGTAAATTTATGTCACAGAATGGAAACTGTGTTGTAATTCACCAGGTTGGAAGGACTCGTTTGTAAAATCTTCAAAGGGACATTTTTGAACACATTGATGCCAATGAGGACAATGAAATATCCTATGAAAAAACTAGGAACAAACTACCTGTAAAAATGTTTTGCAATATGTGGATTCATCTCAAGGAATTGAACCTATGTTTTTGATACATGAGGTTGAAAACACTCTCTCTGTAAAATCTACGAAGGAACATTTCTGAATCCATTGAGACCAGTTAGGAAAAATACAATATCCCATGGTAAAACCTGGAAACAGTCTGTCTATAGAAATGTCTTGTGATGCCTGGATTCATCTCACAGAATGGAGCCTATATTTTGATTCACCAGATTCAAAACACTTTTTTTTAAGATCTACAAAGAGACATTTCTGAGATCATTGAGGAAAAAAAAATCAAATATCCCACAATAAAAACTAGAAACAAGCTGTCTGTGAAAGTTTTTTGTGATTTGTAACTTCATAGCACACAATAAATCTTGTTGTTTGGTTCACCGGGTTGGAAACATTGTTTTGTTACAATCTACGAAGGGAAATTTTGAGCCCATTGTGGCCAATGAGGAAAGTCAAATATTCCATGATAAATACTAGGAACACGCCACTTGTGAAAATGCTTTGTGATGTGTGATTTCATATCATGGAATGGAACAGGTGTTTTCATTAACCAGGTTGGAAAGACTCTCTTTGTACATCTTCAAAGACATTTCTGAGACCTTTAGGCCCATAAAAAAACCAAATATCACACGATAAAAAGTACACACAAGCAATTTTTGAAAATGCTTTCTGATGTCTAAATTCATCTCACAGAATGAAACCTGTGTTTTGCTTCACCAAATTGGAAACACTCTTTCTGTAGTATCTGTGAGTATTTCTGAGCCTTTTAAAGCCTGTAATGAAGAACTGAATATCACATGATAAAAATTAGAAATGAGAGATCTGTAAAAATATTTTGAAATGTGTGAATTCATCTTTCAGAATGGAACGTCTGTTTCGACTTTCCACGTTGGAAACTCTTTTGGTAGAATTTATATCCAAACACCTCTGAGCCCATTGAATCTTATAAATGAAAACTAAATATCCTGCGTTAAGAACTAGAAACAAGTAGGCCAGGCGCAGTGGCTCAAGCCTGTAATCCCAGTACTTTGGGAGGCCGAGATGGGCGGATCACGAGGTCAGGAGATCAACACCATCCTGGCTAACACGATGAAACCCCGTTTCTACTAAAAAATACAGAAAAGTAGCTGGGCGAAGTGGCGGGCGCCTGTAGTCCCAGCTACTCTGGAGGCTGAGGCAGGAGAATGGCATAAACCCAGGAGGCGGAGCTTTCAGTGAGCTGAGATCAGGCCACTGCATTCCAGCATGGGCGACAGAGTGAGACTCCATCTCAAAAAAAAAAAAAAGAACTAGAAACAAGTTATCTGTGAAAACGCTTTGGGTTGTGTGGATTCATCTTACAGAGTGGAACATGTGTTTTGTTTCATCAGGTTGAAAGCACACTTTCTATAGAATCTATAAAGGAAAATTTCTTAGCCCGTTTAAACCTAAGGTTAGAAACGAAATATCCTGCCATATAAAGTGGAAGCAAGCTATCTGTGACAATGCTTTCTGATGTGTATTAATCTCACAGAACGGAACCTGTGTTTTGATTCACCTAGTTGGAAACACTCTTTTAGTGGATTTTACGAGAACATGTTATTGAGCTTAGCAAAGCCCATAGTGAAAAACAGAATATCCCTCAATAAAATACAGAAAGAAGCTATTTGTGAAAATGCTGTGTGATGTGTGGATTCATCTCACAGAATGGAATGCGTGTTTTGATACACCAGATTTTAAATCATCTTTTTGTAGGATTTATGAAGGGAAATTTTGGTCTCACAGGAATAAATTTCTGTTTTAATTCACCAGGTTGGAAACACTCTTTCTGTATGATCTATGAAAAGACATTTTTAACTTATTGAAACCTATAGTTAAAAAAAAAAAGAGTATTCCATGATAAAAGACAGAATCAAGCTATCAGTGAAAATTGTTTGTGATTTAGGGATTTAGGTCACAGAGCTAGAAATGTTTTTCATTCACCAGATTGGAAACACATTTTTTTTTGTAGAATCTATGAAATGATATTTTTGAGCCTATTGAAGCCAATAGTGGAAAACAGAATATCCCAAACTAAAGACCAGAAACAAACAATCTGCGAAAAAGGTTTTTAATGTGTGAATTTATTACACTGAATGGAACCTGTGTTTTGATTCACCAGGTTGGAACCACTCTCTTTGTAGAATCAACGAAGAGAAATTCATAGCTCATTGAAGCCTACAGTGAAAAACTAAATATCCTGTGATAGAAACCAGAAACAAGCTATACATAAAAATGCTTTGTGATGTGCCCAATAATCTCACAGAGTTGAACCTCTGTTTTCATTCACCAGGTTGGATATTTTTTGGGGGGGAGGGGGTAATCTACAAAGAGACATTTCTAAGCCCATTAAAGCCTATGACTAAAATTCAAATATCACAAGACAAAAACTAGGAAAAAGACTATCTGGAAAAATGCTTTGTGAGGTGTGGACCCATCTCACAGAGTTAAACGTGTTTTCAGTCCAGGCATGTTGAGTCATGCCTGTAATCCTGGCACTTTGCGAGGCGAAGGCAAGCGGATCCCCTGAGGTCAGAAGTTCAAGACCAGCCTGACCAACACGGAAAAACAACGTCTCCAGTAAAAATACAAAATTAGCTGGGCATGGTGGTGCATGCTTGTAATCCCAGCTACTCAGTAGGCTGAGGCAGGATAATCTCTGGAACCTGAGAGGCAGAAGTTGTGGTGAGCTCAGAGCATGCCGTTGCACTCCAGACTGGGCAGTAAGAGTGAAACTCCGTCTCAAAAAAGAAAACGTGTTTCTATTCACCTTGTTGGAAACATTTTTTTAATAGAATCTTCAAAGGGCCATTTCTGAGCCCATTGAAATCTATATTGAAAAATCGAATATCCTACAATAACAACTATAAACAACCTATATGTGAAAATGCTTTGTGATGCATGGATTCATCTCACAGAGATAAAGTTGTGTTTTCCTTCACCAGGTTGGAAACGCTTTTTTGTAGAATCTATGAAGTGATATTTCTGAACCTATCAAGGCCGATAAGATATAATTGAATATCGCATGATAACTAGGAGAAACAGGCTGTTAGAATGTGTTGTGATGTGTAAATTTATCTTATAAAATGAAACCTGTGTTTTGATTCACCAGGTTGGAAACACCTTATTTGTAGAATCCATGAAGGATAATTTCTGAGTCCATTGAAGCCTATAGTAAATAACCTAATATCCCACAATATAAACAAGAAAACAGCTATGTGTGAAAATGCTTCATGTTGTGGATTTATCTCACAGAGGTAAACTCGTGTTTTCATTCACCAGGTTGTAAATACTCTCTTGGTAGAATCTACGAAGGGATATTTGTTAGCCCATTGAAGTCTACAGTGAAAAACATATTATTCCATGATAAAAGTTAGAAAGAAGCTATCTGCAAAATTACATTGGATGTGCGAGTTCATCTCAAAGAATGGGAACTGTGTTTTGATTCACCAAGTTAGAAACACTTTTTTTGTAGAATCTAAAAAGGGACATTTCTGAGCCCAATGAAGCCTATAGTGAAAAACTGAATATCCATGATAAAAACTAGACACAAGCTATCTGTGAAAATGCTTTTTGTTGTGTGGACTCTTCTGACGGAATGAAACCTGTGTTTAGATTCACCGTGTTAGAAGCGCTCTTTTCATACAATCCAAGAAGGGTCATTTCTGGGCCCATTGAGGACTCTATAGAAGTTGAATCCCTGAATAGACCAATAGCAGCCTCTGAAATTGAGGCAACAATTAATAGCCTCCCCACCAAAAAAAGCCCAGGACCAGATGGATTCACAGCTGAATTCTACCAGAGGTACAAGGAGGAGCTGGTACCATTCCTTCTAAAACTATTCCAATCAATAGAAAAAGAGGGAATCCTCCCTAACTCATTTTAGGAGGCCAATATCATCCTGATACCAAAGCCTGGCAGAGACACAACAAAAAAAGAGAATTTTAGACCAATCTCCCTGATGAACATCGATGCAAAAATCCTCAATAAAAT
>NW_022332637.1:0-3571 GCF_002776525.5 Piliocolobus tephrosceles | reverse complement strand
GGAGGTTTGGCTCTGCAGTGAGGTTTTCAAACATTCCAATTCAATGCTGTTTTTAACTCTGAAAATCCTGCAGCCTGGCAACTTCATGTATCAAGAGCCTTTTAGCATGGTTAAATCAAGCTCAGAAAACACAGAAAACCAAAGGCCAAAAGAACCACCGAATTCCCTATCGCCCAAAAAATAACGGCTGCAGGGGTCTTGACTTCCTTCTTGTCGATTTTTTTTTTTTCTTTCACTGTCCACGTGTATTTCAATATATATACATGGAATCCTTGGGCTGGGAGCAGTGGCTCAGGCCTGTAATCCCAGCACTCCGGAATAAATTAATAAATGGATGGAATCCGAAGCCTTGCTTGAAACAGTGTATTTTGTCTTCCTTTTTGCACTTAGTAGTCTATCATTAAGCATATGCCTAAATAATTTCAAATGTCATTTTAAATGATTCCTGAGTGTTTTGAGTGGACAAACTATAGCTATCTCTCCTTTCATTTTTCGTCTTTTTTTTCAGTATTGGAAAAATGTATTCATTTTGCTCTCACTTGTAAACTGACAACATGAATCAATCACATGATATAAGGTAGAAGGGTTGCAACAGCTGCTGGGTAGACAACAACAGTACCCACCATAAAAGTATAGTATCTGTATGCAAAAATATAGAGAGAGAGACAAAGAAAATGCTGAGAAGACAAACCACCACCGTGTCCACTACCCAGACTGTATGTCCCAGGGACATGCTGGTCTCTTAGAGGGCCTGACTATAGTATGCTGCTGTGGCCCTCCCACTCCAGGAACACAAGAAGGGACCACTAGCTTTCTAACACTGTACATTCTGCCCTGATTATTCCACTAAACTGCTTGGACTGATGTATCATCAGGGTTCCCTGTCACAAGCAGCAGAAACTGAAGCTACCTGATTTCAAGTTTTTATATAAAGGACATTAGGCCAGTCAACCTACCACGAGCGAGACTAGAGGACACTCGGTCAAGACAAATGGACACTCAGTCAAGATATACCCATTCAGCCTGGCAGTGCCCTGGCCCCCAATTAGCTGTGAGTCAAAGAAACCTAATCCCTATCCTCATGGAGCTCACCGCACAGCAAAGCAGGCAGGTATTACAGTGAAGGGAGAAGTTTAGGTGTTGTGCTGGGAGGTTGAGCAAGTTTCCTGAAGTCCTGGACACGTACTGTGTGCAAAGGACAAGGATGGATGGATGAGCAGGCCAAAGGGGTGCAGCCCTCTCAGTGTACTGGTGGGGGTGCAGACATCCTTTCCATTTTGCTTACAGCTGAATGAACATTCAGAGCCTAGCACACTCTCGGGCATAGCATGCCTCCAATAGGTAAGAGTCACACGTTTAAACCGGGCAGATCAAGTCATTTCTCTGTTCACACTCTCCCCTTTTGGACCAGCCCTAACAGGTCTGCCAAATTTAGCAAATAGAGATCAAGATGTCAAGTTAAAATTTAATTGCAGAAAAACAATGAAGCATTTTTTTAGTGTATGTCCCATGCCACATTTGGGCCATATTTATACTAAAAGAGTATCTGTGCTGTATCTGACCTCTTCCTGTTGGGAGCAGTCCTCATGTCCAAGTGGTCTGACCTGTGGTGGGCTGTTCACCAGGACTTGAACCCCACAGGGCTTGCAAAAATGCCTCTGTAAAATGGTCATGGGCTCAGTGATTCCATGTATCACTCTGCTTTAAAGCTTTAATTAGCAAAGAGCCAAAAAAGTCCACAAATACTACATTTCTCCATGAAAAGTGTCCACAACAGTGTCTTCCTCTGAAAAAGGTGTGTCTTTTACATTTTAATGCAGGAAAGACTCCAGCAATTAATGATCAGCAGAAAAAAGATAAAGAGACATTTTGCAGAAACAGATGCAGAACAGAGTGTAAGGTACACAGATATGCTTTGGTCAAGGATAGGGCAAGGTAAACATCCTGCATGACTCAGCGAGTTTGGTGTGCAAGTGCATAACTCCACTCGTTATATAATCACAGCTATGTAGCCATAACATGGGAAGGCTCATCACCTGGCTCAGAGCCACTATTGTTTGCAAAAGGTATGACTGTCCTGCTGACACTGGGCATATGGAGGCACACCCAGAGAAAGAGAGAGATACAGCCAGAACTGCCCATCTTGCAGAGGGACATGGGGGAGCCAGAACACAGCACAGCTTGTGCCCACAGAAAGAGTCATGCGGCTGACCCTGTAGGGAAACTCAGCCATCAGCTGTGTGTGGAACGACAGAAGCCATAGAGCTGAAGCAGACAGCCAAGACAGACACAGACAGTGTGAGAGAGCTGCTGATGAGAAAGCTAGTGTAAGAGAATTGCTGAATAAAACATATTTCATCTGCCAACGGCCCTGAGTGTTCCTTCAGCTATCCACCCACTCCCCTCTGACCTCAACCTGACCCTGAACCTGACAGTCTTCCTCTAAAAAAGGAGTGTCTTTTTAATCTTAATGCTGCAGGAAAGACCCCAGCAATTGATGAGCAGTGGAAAGGAGACCATTTTGCTTAAACAGATGCAGAAGACAAGGGGTAAAGTGTTTAGGTCAGATCTGCCCCTCAGATAATGTATTTTAAGAAAAGTCAGCTTTGGGGCCAAGCATGGTGGCTCATGCCTGCAATCCCAGCACTTTGGGAGGCCGGCAAAGAGACAAAATGAAAGACACATTTTGCTGAAACAGATGAGGAAGATGGACAAGGAGTAAAGTGTTTAAGTCAGTTTTGCCTGCCAGATTAGCTATTTTAAGAAAAGTCAGCTTTGGGGCCAAGCACAGTCGCTCACACCTGCGATCCCAGCACTCTGAGAGGTCGATGTAGTAGGATTGCTTGTGGCCAGGAGTTTGAGACCAGCCTGGGCAACACAGCAAGACCCATCCCTATTAAAAAATAATAATAGAAAGGGGGAAAAAAAAAAAAAGCCAGCGAGCAAACAAAATGAAAAGGTACAAATATGAATGGTAGGGATTTAAAGCCATTCTTCACGGAGGAAAATGAACCAAGCAGTGTCTCTTCATCCAGAGTCCTTCTGGAAGGTTCCAAGGGGTAGGGTTTGTGATATGATTAGCCCAGGACAGTTTTCCAGGGGGGATGAAGAGAAGAAGGAAGAGAGCGAGAAGGGAGTGGGTAAGGAGAGAGAGATGAAGAGACAGAGACAGGGAAAGACTTCAAAATAGAGAGAAGGAGGAAGGGAGGAGAGACAGAGAAAGAGGAACAGAGAGAGAGAAATAGAGACAGAGAGAGAGATCCAGAGAGAGAAAGAGGGAGAGACATATAGACAGAAGAAATAGAGACAGGGGGACGACGGACACGGTGGCTCAAACCTGTGATCCCAGTACTTTGGGAGGCCAAGGTGGGTGGATCATTTGAGGTCAGGAGTTCGAGACCAGCCTGGATAACATGGTGAAACCCCATCTCTACTAAAAAAACAAAACAAAACACACACACTCATACAAATTAGCTGGGTGTGGCAGTGCTCACCTGTAACCCCAGCAACTCAGGAGGCTGAGGCAGGAGAATCACTTGAACCTGGGGGGTGGAAGTTGCAGTGAGCTGAG
>NW_022332636.1:0-4919 GCF_002776525.5 Piliocolobus tephrosceles | reverse complement strand
ATAAAAAAAAAAAAAAACTGTGCATCATAGAGTAAGCATTAACACTCTGAAGTAAATGCCCATATCAGAGAGCAGATTATTGGAACGCTTCTTCCTCGATTTTCTTTCAGTATTTTTCACTATTTGTCATATTCCTCAATGCACTCCGAAATATTACTTTTTCGGTTTCATGGGAACAGTGTTCAATCACTGCCTTGTGAGGAAAGAGGTATAAACCCCCAAGTGGAAAGCATATATTACAGGGAAGTTTCTCAGAAAGCTTCTATCCAGTTTTTATCTGAAGATATCTCCTCTTTCACCATAGGCCTGAATGTGCTCCAGAATATCCCTTCACAGATCCATGCATGATGGAGTTTCCAAACCGCATAATATAAGAAAAGTTTTAACTATGCGAGATATATAAATATGTCTAAAATAAATCAGTTTCACAGAAATTTTCTTTCCAGTTTTTGTCTGAGGATATTTCCTTTTTCACCATAGCTATCCCTAAACTCCAGAATTTCTCTTTGTAGCATTTTCTCGAAATGGGATCCGGAATCCTCTAGGAGAAAAAATGTATATTTCTGTGAGTGGAATGCACACATCACAAAACACCTCCTCAGAAAGCTTCTCTCCAGTTTGTATCTGAAGATATTCCCTTTCTCACCATGAGTCTCAAAGCACCCCTGAATATACCTTCTCAGAGTAAACAGAAACAGTGCTATGATGCTGCTCAATGTAAAAAGAAGCTTAAATTAGTGAGCGGATTTCACCTGACACAGGGCAGTTTCAGCAAAAGCTTGCTTCTGATTTCTTTCTGAGGTTATTTCTTTTTCAGGATATTCAAAAGAGGGTTTCCAAATGTCCTTTCTCAGATTCCACAGCAACAGTGGTTTCAAACTGCTCAAGCCAAAGAATGATTTAACTCCATGAGATGAACACAAACATCACAAAAGAGTTGCGCAGAAATCTTCTCTCCAATTTTCGATGGAATACATTTCCTTGCCTCACACAGTCCTCGGTTGCCACTTACTGTCCCTTCACAGAATCCTGAAAGACTGACTTTCAAACTGGGAAATGTAGAGTAAGCTTTAATTCTGTGACAAGAATGTACTTGTCAGAGAGTAGTTTCTTCGGGTGCTTCTTTCTGTTTTTTATTGGACGACATTTCAATTTTTGCCATAGTCTTCAATGTGCTCCGAATATCACTCTTTTGGTTTTCCAGGAACAGTGCTCAAACTGTGCCTTATGAGAAGAAAGTTATAACTCCCTGAGTGGAATGCACACGTCACCATGCAGTTTCACAGAAAGCTTCCATGCAGTTTTCATCTGACTATATTTCCTATTTCACCATAGGCCCGATGTGATCCCAAATATCCCTTCGTAGATCCATCCACGAGGGAGTTTCCAAGCTGTGTAATGAAAGGAAAGCTTCGTCTATGTGAGATGAATAAACATAGCAACAAGCAGATTCACAAAAAGATTCTTTCCAGTTTTTATCTGAAGATATTTTGTTTTTAACCATACTCCTGAATGTGTTCCCAAAGGTCCCTTCCTGGATCTGTCCATGACATTTTCCAAGCTGCCTAATGTAAAGATAGCTTTATGCATGTGAGGTGATTACACATATCACAGAATAGTTTCCTAGAAAACTCCTTTCCAGTTTTTGTCTGAGACTATTTCCTTTTTCACCATCAGCATCAACACGCTCCCAAATATCACTTGGTACCTGTTTCTCCAAACGGTTTTCTCCAACGCTGTAAGAGAAGAGAGGTATAACACTGTCAGTGGAATGCACACATCACAAAGCAGTTACTCGGAAATCTTCTCTCCAGATTCGACCTGAACATATTTCCTTTCTCACCGTTAACCTCAAAGTGCTCCCGAATATCCCATCACTCGCTAAACATACACAGGGTTAGAAAACTGCTCAATGAAAACTGAGGATAAACTGAGTAAGAGGAATTAAGATGACTAAGAGCAATTTCCTGGAAAGTTTCTTTCTGGATCTTACCTGAGGATAATTCTTTCTCCATATTCTAAGGATCATTCCCAAATGTCCTTCCTCAGATTCAACAAAAACAGTGATTTCAAGCTGCTCTAAACAAAAAACGATTTAACTCTGAGATGAATACATACATTGCAAAGCAGTTGCTCACAAAGTTTCTCTGCAGTTTTCATCGGAATATGTTTCCTTTCTCACTAGAAGTCTTCGGGCATCGCTAAATATCCCTTCACTGATTCTTCAAACACAGAGTTTCGAAACTGGGCTACACAGAGTAAGCATTAACTCTGTGAAGTGAATGCACCTATCGGAGAGAAGATTCTTGGAACGTTTCTTCCTCGATTATATTTCAGTGTATTTCATTACTCGCCATAGTCCTCAGTATGCTTGGAAATATCACATTTTCGTTTTCACAGGAACAGTGTTCAAACATTGCCTTGTGAGAAAGTAGGTATATTTACCTGAGTGGAATGCATACATCACAAGTCGTTTCTCAGAAAGCTTCTATCCAGTTTTCATCTGAAGATATCTCCTCTTTCACCGTAGAGCTGAATGTGCTCCCGAATGTCCCTTTGCAGTTCTGTGCAGGTCGGAATTTACAAACTACGTAATATAAGTAAAGTTTTAACTATGCGAGATGAGTAAATACATCTAATACAAAGCAGTTTCAGAGAAATCTTCTTTTCAGTTTTTGTCTGAGGCTATTCCCTTTTTCACCATAGCCGTCCCTATACTCCCGAATGTCTCTTGGTAGCATTTTCTCCAAAACGGATTCCGCAACTCTCTTTGAGAAGAAAGGTACATTTCAGTGAGTGGAATACACATGTCACAAAGCGGCTCCTCAGAGAGCTTCTCTCCAGTTTCTATCTGAAGACGTTTCCTTTCTCATCGTCAGCCTCAACGCATTGCTGAAAATCCCTTACAGCCTAAACAAAATCAGTTTTATGATACTGCTCAATGAACAGAGAAGCTTAACTGTGTGAGCGGAATTCACGTGACTCAGAGCAGTTTCACAGAAAGCTTCCTTCTGGGTTCTCTCTGAGGTTATTTCTTTTTCAGGATATTCTAAAGAGTGTTTCCAAATGTCCTTTCTCAGATTCCACAGAAACAGTGATTTCAAACTGCTCAATCCAAAGAATGATTTAACTCTCTGAGGTGAATACAGACATCACAAAAGAGTTGTGCAGAAAGTTTCTGTCCAATTTTCAATGGAAGACATTTCCTTGCATGATACACGCTTCGGTTGCCACTTACTATCCCTTCACAGAACACTCAAAGACCGACATTCTTATGGGGAAATATAGAGTAAGCTTTAACCCAGTGAAAAAATGGACAAGTCAGAGAGCTGTTTCTTCGAGTGCTTCTTTCTGTTTTTTATTGGACACCATTTCAATTTTTGCCATAGTCTTCAATGTGCTCCGAATATCACTCTATTAGTTTTCCAGGAACAGTGTTCAAAATGTGCCTTATGAGAAGAAAGTTACACCTCCCTGACTTGAATCAACACATGACCAGGTAGTTTCTCAGAAAGCTTCTCTCCAATTTTTATCTGACTACATTTCCTATTTCACCATAGGCCCGAATGTGATCCCAAATATCCCTTCATGGCTCCATCCACGAGTGAGTTTCCAAGCCGCGTAATGTTAAGGAAGCTTCAACTATGTGAGATGAAAAAATATAGCAAAAAGCAGATTCACAGAATGCTTCTTTCCAGTTTTTATCTGAAGATATTTCCTATTTCAACATAGCTCTGAATGTGCTCCCGAAGGTCCCTTCCTGGATCCATCAATGACAGTTTCCAAGCTGTGTAATGTAAAGAAAGCTTAGTCTATGTCAGATTACATATATCACAGAGCAGTTTCCTAGAAAGCTTCTTTCCAGTTTTTGTCTAAGGCTATTCCCCTTTTCACCATTGGCATCAACATGCTCCCGAATATCACTTGGTACCTGTTTCTCCAAAAAGTTTTCCCTGACGCTGTATGTGAAGAGAGGTATAACACTGTGAATACAATGTACACGTCACAAGTCAGTTCCTCGGAAAGGTTCTGTCCAGTTTTTGTCTGAACATATTTCCTTTTTCACCATAAGCCTCAAAGTGCTCCCGAATATCCCGTCACACACTAAGCATACACAGGGTTAGAAAACTGCTCAATGAAAAGTGGGACTTAATGGAGTGAGAGACATTAAGATGACACAGAACAGTTTCACAGAAAGCTTCCATCTGGATTTTCGCTGAGGATATTTCTTTCTCCATGTTCTGAGGATCGTTCCCAAATGTCCTTCCTCAGATTCCACAAAAACAGTGATTTCAAGCTGCTCAATACAAAGAATGGTTTAATTCCATGAGACAAATATACACATCGCAAAGCTGTTGCTCAGAACGTTTCTCTGTAGGTTTCATCAGAAGACGTTTCCTTGCTCGCCACAAGTCTCCGGGCATCACTAAATATCCCTTCACAGATACTTCAAAGGCAGAGTTTCGAAACTGGGCAATATAGAGTAAGCATTAATTCTGTGAAGTGAATGCACATATAAGACAGCAGATACTTGGAACCCTTCTTCCTCGATTTTAATTTGGTATATTTCACTATTCGCCATAGTTTTCAATGCGCTCTGAAATATCACTCTTTCGGTTTCACAGGAACAGTGTTCAAACACTGCCTTGTGAGAAAAGAGGTACAACTCCCTGAGTGGAATGCATACATCACAAAGTCGTTTCTCAGAAAACTTCTCTCCACTTTTTATCTGAAGATATCTCCTCTTCCACCGTAGGCCTGAATGTGCTCCTGAGTGTCCCTTCGTGTATCCGTGCATGATGGAGTTTCCAAACTGCATAATATAAGAAAAGTTTTAACTATGGGAGATGAATAAATATATCTTTTTTTTTCTTATTATACTTTAAGTTCTAGGGTACATGTGCATAACGTGCTGGTTT
>NW_022332633.1:0-5241 GCF_002776525.5 Piliocolobus tephrosceles | reverse complement strand
TTTTTTTTTTTGAGACAGAGTCTCACTCTGTTTCCCAGGCTAGAGTGCAGTGGTACAATCTCGGCTCGCCGCAACTTCTGCCTTCCAGATTCGAGCATCCTTCCTGCTTCCGCCTCCTGAGTAGCTGGGATTACAGGTACACATCACCACACCTGGATAATTTTTGTGTTCTTAGTAGAGATGAGGTTTCACCATGCTTGCCAGGCTGGTTGTGAACTCCTGACCTCAAATGATCCACCCACCCTGGCCTCCCAACATGCTGGAATTACAGGCATGAGTCACTATGCCTGGCTGATCTCATTACTTCTTATTGGTCTATACAGATTTTGATTTTTTTTTTTTAATGTTTCAATCTTGGTAGGTTACATATGTCCAGGAATTTACTATTTTTTTTTAGCTTTTCCAATTTATCAGCATATTATTGCGCTTAGTAGTCTCTAAATAATCCACTGAATATCTGTAAGATCAGTTATATGGTCCCTTTTTTATCTCTGAGTTTATTTGTTCAGATCTTTATTTTCTTAGTCTGGCTAAAGGATTATCAATATTTTTATCTTTTCACAAGAAAAAGTTTTTATTTTGGTGATCTTTTGTAATTTTCTTTCAACTTTATTTCTGCTCTGGTCTTTGTTATATCTTTTCTTCTACTAATTTTGGTTTTGGTTTGTTCTTCCTTTTCTAGTTCTTCAACATGCATTGTTACATTGTTTATTTAAAGTTTTTCTACTTTTTTTGGTGTAGGTGCTTATTGCTATAAACTTCCTTCTTCCATTGGTTTTGGTAGGTTGCATTTCCTTTTTAATCTTTTTTTTTTTTTTTTTTTTTTTTTTTATACAGACTCTTCCAATGTCGCCTAGGGTGGAGTGCAGCAGCGTGATTTTGGTTCACTGCAAGGTCCGCCTCCTGGGTTCACAGCCATTCTCCTGCCTCAGCCTCCTGAGTAGCTGGGGCTACAGACGCCTGCCACCACACCCAGCAAATTTTTTGTATTTTTAGTAGAGACAGGGTTTCACCATGTTAGCTATAATGGTCTCGATCTCCTGACATCGTGATCTGCCCACCTCGGCCTCCCAAAGTGTTGGGATTACAGGCCTGAGCCCATGAGCCACCATGCCCAGCTCATTTGTTTTAATTTTTTTTTTTTTTTTTTTTTTTGAGACGGAGTCGCACTCTGTCACCCAGGCTGGAGTGCAGTGGCTGGATCTCAGCTCACTGCAAGCTCCGCCTCCCGGGTTTATGCCATTCTACTGCCTCAGCTTCCCAAGTAGCTGGGACTACAGGCCCCCGCCACCTCGCCCGGCTAGTTTTTTGTATTTCTTAGTAGAGACGGGGTTTCACCATGTTAGCCAGGATGGTCTCGATCTCCTGATATTGTGATCCGCCCGTCTCGGCCTCCCAAAGTGCTGGGATTACAGGCTTGAGCCACCACACCTGGCCTGTTTTAATTTTTTTTTTTTTACTGGAAATTATTCATTTATTATCTACATCCCTACATAGTTCTGATAAAGATTGCAGGTTGTTTACAAGATTTGATGAGGTTTAAAAAGGGAAAATTTCTGAAAAATCTCCTTGGAGAGTACAGGTGAACTTACAATATCGGTCACAATGCTTTAATATTGTGCTATTTTAGTATATCCCTGTGAATACCAGTCACTTTTTTTTATTTTTTTTTATTATACTTTAAATTCTAGGGTACATGTGCATAACGTGCAGGTTTGCGACATATGTATACTTGTGCAATGTCGGTGACCTGCAGCCATCAACTAGTCAGCACCCATGAATTCGTCATTTATATAAGGTATAAATCCCAATGCAATCCCTCCCCCCACACCCCTCCCCATGATAGGCCCCGATGTGTGATGTTCCCCTTACCCAGTCCAAGTGATGTCATTGTTCAGTTCCCACCTATGGGTGAGAACATACGGTGTTTGGTTTTCTGATCTTGGGATACTTTGCTAAGAATGATGGTTTCCAGCTGCATCCATGTCCCTACAAAGGACGCAAACTCATCCTTTTTTATGGCTGCATAGTAGTCCATGGTGTATATGTGCCACATTTTCTTAATCCAGTCTGAGATAGATGGACATTTGGGTTGATTCCAAGTCTTTGCTATTGTGAATAGTGCCGCAATAAACATACGTGTGCATGTGTCTTTATAGCAGCATGATTTATAATCCTTTGGGTATATACCCAGTAATGGGATGGCTGGGTCATATGGTACATCTAGTTCTAGATCCTTGAGGAATTGCCATACTGTTTTCCATAATGGTTGAACTAGTTTACAGTCCCACAAAGAGTGTAAAAGTGTTCCTATTTCTCCACATCCTCTCCAACACCTGTTGTTTCCTGACTTTTTAATGATTGCCATTCTAATTGGTGTGAGATGGTATCTCATTGTGGTTTTGATTTGCATTTCTCTGATGGCCAGTGATGATGAGCATTTTTTCATGTGTCGGTTGGCTGTATGAATGTTTCTTTCGAGAAATGTCTGTTCATATCCTTTGCCCACTTTTGGATGGGGTGGTTTGTTTTTTTCTTGTATATTTGTTTGAGTTCTTTGTAGATTCTGGATATTACCTTTTGTCAGATGAGTAGATTGCAAAAATTTTCTCCCATTCTGTAGGTTGCCTACTCACTCTGATGGTAGTTTCCTTTGCTGTGCAGAAGCTCTTTATCTTAAATAGATCCCATTTGTCAATTTTGGCTTTTGCTGCCATTGCTTTTGGTGTTCCAGACATGAAGTCCTTGCCCATGCCTACGTCCTGAATGGTACAACCTAGGTTTTCTTCTAGTGTTTTTATGCTATTAGGTCTAACATTTAAGTCTGTAATAGATCTTGAATTAATCTTCGTATTAGGAGTAAGGAAAGGATCCAGTTTCAGCTTTGTACTTATGGCTAGCCAATTTTCCCAGCACCATTGATTAAATAGGGAATCCTTTCCCCATTTCTTCTTTCTCTCAGGTTTGTCAAAGAACAGATGACTGTAGGTGTGTGGTATTATTTCTGAGAACTCTGTTCTGTTCCATTGGTCTATATCTCTGTTTTGGTACCAGTACCATGCTGTTTTGGTTACTGTAGCCTTGTAGTATAGTTTGAACTCAGGTAGCGTGACGCCTCCAGCTTTGTCCTTTTGACTTAGGATTGTCTTGGCAATGCGGGCTCTCTTTTGGTTCCATATGAACTTTAAAGCAGTTTTTCCAATTCTGTGAAGAAACTCATTGGTAGCTTGATGGGGATGGCATTGAATCTATAAATAACCTTGGGCAGTATGGCCATTTTCACGATATTGATTCTTCCTATCCATGAGCATGGTATGTTCTTCCATTTGTTTGTGTCCTCTTTTATTTCACCGAGCAGTGGTTTGCAGTTCTCCTTGAAGAGGTCCTTTACATCCCTTGTAAGTTAGATTCCTAGGTATTTTATTCTCTTTGAAGCAATTGTGAATGGAAGTTCATTCCTGATTTGGCTCTCTGCTTGTCTGTTACTGGTGTATAAGAATGCTTGTGATTTTTGCACATTAATTTTGTATCCTGAGACTTTGCTGAAGTTGCTTATCAGCTTAAGAAGATTTTGGGCTGAGACGATGGGGTTTTCTAAATATACAATCATGTCATCTGCAAACAGGGACAATTTGACTTCTTCTTTTCCTAACTGAATACCCTTGATTTCTTTCTCTTGCCTGATTGCCCTAGCCAGAACGTCCAACACTATGTTGAACAGGAGAGGTGAGAGAAGGCATCCCTGTCTTGTGCCAGTTTTCAAAGGGAATTTTTCCAGTTTTTCCCATTCAGTACGATATTACCTGTGGGTTTGTCATAAATAGCTCTTATTTTTTTGAGCTATGTTCCATCAATACCGAATTTCTTGAGCGTTTTTAGCATGAAGGGCTGTTGAATTTTGTCAAAAGCCTTTTCTGCATCTATTGAGATAATCATGTGGTTCTTGTCTTTGGTTCTATTTATATGCGGGATTACATTTATTGATTTGCGAATGTTGAACCAGCCTTGCATCCCAGGAATGAAGCCCATTTGATCATGGTGGATAAGCTTTTTGATGTGCTGCTGAATCCGGTTTGCCAGTATTTTATTGAGGATTTTTGCATCGATGTTCATCAGGGAGATTGGTCTAAAATTCTCTTTTTTTGTTGCGTCTCTGCCAGGCTTTGGTATCAGGATGATTTTGACCTCATAAAATGAGTTTGGGAGGATTCCCTCTTTTTCTATTGATTGGAATACTTTCAGAAGGAATGGTACCAGCTCCTCCTTGTACCTCTGGTAGAATTCAGCTGTGAATCCATCTGGTCCTGGACTTTTTTTGGTTGGTAGGCTATTAATTATGGCCTTAATTTCAGAGCCTGCTATTGGTCCATTCAGGGATTCAACTTCTTCCTCGTTTAGTCTTGGGAAAGTGTAAGTGTCCAGGAAATTATCCATTGCTTCTAGATTTTCTAGTTTATTTCCGTAGAGGTGTTTATAGTATTTGCTGATGGTAGTTTGTATTTCTGTGGGGTCAGTGGTGATATCCCCTTTATCATTTTTTATTGCATCTATTTGATTCCTCTTTCTTTTCTTCTTTATTAGTCTTGCTAGCGGTCTGTCAATTTTGTTGATCTTTTCAAAAAACCAACTCCTGGATTCATTGATTTTTTGGAGGGTTTTTTGTGTCTCTATCTCCTTCAGTTCTGCTCTGATCTTAGTTATCGCTTGCTTTCTGCTAGCTTTTGAGTGTGTTTGCTCTTGCCTCTCTAGTTCTTTTAATTTTGATGTTAGAGTGTCAATTGTAGATCTTTCCTGCTTTCTCTTGTGGGCATTTAGTGCTATAAATTTCCCTCTACACACCGCTTTAAATGTGTCCCAGAGATTCTGGTATGTTGTATCTTTGTTCTCATTGGTTTCAAAGAACATCTTTATTTCTGCCTTCATTTCGTTATGTACCCAGTAGTCATTCAGGAGCAGGTTGTTCAGTTTTCATGTAGTTGAGTGGTTTTGATTTAATTTCTTAGTTCTGAGTTCTAGTTTGATTGCACTGTGGTCTGAAAGAGAGTTTGTTATCATTCCTGTTCTTGTACATTTGCTGAGGAGTGCTTTACTTCCAATTATGTGGTCAATTTTGGAATAAGTGTGATGTGGTGCTGAGAAGAATGTATATTCCTGTGATTTGGGGTGGAGAGTTCTATAGATGTCTATTAAGTCTGCTTGGTGCAGAGATGAGTTCAATTCCTGGATATCCTTGTTAACTTT
>NW_022332631.1:0-6981 GCF_002776525.5 Piliocolobus tephrosceles | reverse complement strand
ATAAGGGGGTTTTACACAACTTTGTAAAGGAACTGTTAGACTGGAAATTAGGTTGATAGAGTAAAATGACTTACGATTTCTTTTTTCTATAGTTTGGTTTCCAGACCAAATTCTAAGGTGGTATGAAGCTACAATAAGCCTCCATAATTCTGGATGTTCAGGACCAAAAACAGGACTTATTATTTTTGGTCTTGGAGTAGAGATTCCTTTTTCCCCCCATTTCCAAGGGTAGAAAGACTGTAATTTTTTGTGCTTAAGTTTGTCTAAATTTTCTGTTAAGTCACTATCCACAGTTGGACTCACTAGTGCACTGGGACAGGATTGAGTTTGTCCTGTGCAATCGTGGTAGAATTGACCTCGAGGTGCCCAATCTATAACAGT
Source organism: Piliocolobus tephrosceles (assembly GCF_002776525.5). Classification (NCBI taxonomy): domain Eukaryota; kingdom Metazoa; phylum Chordata; class Mammalia; order Primates; family Cercopithecidae; genus Piliocolobus; species Piliocolobus tephrosceles. Next base: position 6,600 of record NW_022332631.1, on the reverse strand, counting down.
TCCAAATGTATTGTTTTGTAAAATCACGGCACTATCGGCTACACATTCTTCCCAAACTAAATCTCTTGTTTCTATGGAAATTTCCTTGGGGCAAGGTTTCCCTTTTGGCCTAAATCTTAATGATCTTTGATAAGAGAAGTCTTTTTTTTTTTTTTTTTTTTTTTTGAGACGGAGTCTCGCTCTGTCGCCCAGGCTGGAGTGCAGTGGCCTGATCTCAGCTCACTGCAAGCTCTGCCTCCCGGGTTCACGCCATTCTCCTGCCTCAGCCTCCCGAGTAGCTGGGACTACAGGCGCCCGCCAACACGCCCGGCTAATTTTTTTTTGTATTTTAGTAGAGACGGGGTTTCACCGTGTTAGCCAGGATGGTCTCGATCTCCTGACCTCGTGATCCGCCCGTCTCGGCCTCCCAAAGTGCTGGGATTACAGGCTTGAGCCACCGCGCCCGGCCCGATAAGAGAAGTCTTGAAAATAGTTTATCTGTGGTTTGAGTGACATTCCGCTTACCATGTGATAAGTAAATCTACAGGTGGGATTGCGAGTAGGCACCTCTACCAACCAATTTTGGATAGCAGGCATTAAACATCCTGGTGCTTTCCCTAGACATATAGGAGGATAACGATACCCAATGGAAATATTTATCATCATTCCTTCTTCCTCCGGTTTGGCAGGGCAACGATCATCTGTGGGACCAGGTACCCACACACTATTATTAACATATACTTCAATAGGATTATCCATCCATGTCACTGCCCGAATTAAGGGCGGGAAAGGCACATAGGCCCAGTAGGTATAATTAGCTGCAGCTGCTCCTGCAGGCACGGGGAGACTTACCACCGTTGATATAACCACTAAAGCTGCAAGCAGCATTTTTTCTGAGGTTTGTGTCACCTTTGTGCTAGCTAGGCTTTTTCTAGCTAACAGTGTCAGCTTCTTTAACTGTGCCCAGGTTGGCAGCTCCTCCTTCTTGGTGCATGGTGACTTCATCTGTTCTTCTGATACCACCACTTGATTCATCCTGTGAGTCAATGGTGCTCGATTGCAGTGTTTCCGTCTCCGTGGAGGCGCTTTTCTTTGCATCTCCGATGGGTTCATTGTAGAACTTCAAATGTCTAGTGGGTATCCAAATAGGGAGCTGATTTTCTCCTGGTGAAACACAAGCAAAGCCTCTTCCCCAGGTTATTACCTTCCCTATTTCCCATGTCTTATTTTTGTTGTCTTTCCACCAAATCAGTTTTCCTTCATGTGGGCTGTTCTTTTTATCAGTAAGATGTTGTTCTGCAGAAGTAGTAGTCTGATTTCTATAAATGTTTAAAAAATTTAAAGTATAGAGTGCTAGATTAAGCTGCATCTGAGGAGAGGCACACTCCTTACTGTCTCCCCCTTCTTTTTGTTTAACTAATTGAGTTTTGAGTGTTCTATTAGTTCTTTCTACTATGGCCTGTCCTTGGGAATTATAAGGAATTCCTGTTGTATGTGTAATATTCCACTGATTTAAGAATTTTTGGAAAGCTTTACTACAATAACCTGGTCCATTGTCAGTTTTAATTTTTTCTGGGACTCCCATCACAGCAAAACAAGATAATAAATGTTTTTTAACATGGGAAGTACTTTCTCCTGTCTGGCATGTTGCCCATATGAAATGTGAATAAGTATCAACTGTTACATGAACATATGATAATTTTCCAAATGAAGGTACATGGGTAACATCCATTTGCCATAATGCATTGGGACACAGACCTCTGGGATTAACTCCTGCCTCTTGAGTGGGCAGGTGTAGCACTTGACACTGGGTACAATGTTGTACAATATTTTTTGCCTGTTTCCATGTGACATCAAATTTGTTTTTTAACCCTGCTGCATTTACATGAGTCAAAGCATGAAGTTCTTGTGCTTTTATGAATGCAGAGGATACCAGTAAGTCAGCTTGTTTATTTGCTTCAGTTAAAGGTCCTGGTAAATTACTATGTGCTCGAATATGAGTAATATAAAATGGGAAATTCCTCTTTCTTACAGTTTGTTGTAACAAATTGAATAGCTGGTTTAGCTGATCATCCATGCTATATTTAATTAGAGCTGTCTCAACATCCCTTGTAGCCTGTACTACATATGCAGAATCTGATATAATATTAACAGGTTGATTAAAATCTTCTAACACTGTAATGACTGCAACCAACTCTGCCCTTTGAGCTGATTGATATTGAGTTTTGATTACTCGCTCTTTTGGCCCTGTGTAAGCTGCTTTTCCATTGCTGGAACCATCAGTAAATATTGTCAGAGCATTTTCTAAGGGCTTATATCTGGTAATTTTAGGTAAAATCCAAGTAGTCAATTTTAAAAACTGGAAGATTTTTGTTTTTGGGTAATGATTATCAATAATTCCCACAAAATCAGCAAGGCCAATTTGCCATGCACCAGAATCGATAAAGGCTTGTTTAACTTGTTCCTTGGTTAAAGGAACAACTATTTTGTCTGGGTCATTACCACACAACTTTATTATTTGTAATCTTGTTTGACCAATTAATGTAGCTATTTGATCCAAGTATAATGTAAAAGTTTTAATTGTACTGTGTGGAAGGAATGACCACTCCACAAGATCAGTATTTTGAACAATGATGCCTGTTGGAGAATGTGTAGTGGCAAAAATCAAAAGTTGGAGTGGGGCCAAAGAATCTATTCTATTTATTTGTGCTGACGGAATTTTTTTTTCTACTAATTTAATTTCTTTTGTTGTCTCTGGAGTTAATATTCTTTTACTATTTAAGTCTGGGTCTCCTCTTAGGATTGAGAACAAATTTGACATGGCATAAGTAGGAATGCCTAGAGTTGGCCGAATCCAATTAATATCGCCTAACAATTTTTGAAAGTCATTTAATGTTTTTAATGTATCTTTTCTTATTTCTATTTTTTGTGGCTTAATTTTTCTATTTTCTATTTGCATCCCTAAATAATGAAAGGGAGCAGAGGTTTGGATCTTATCAAATGTTATTGTTAGTCCTGCGTTGGCAACCTCTGCTTGCAGAAATGTGTAACAGTCAATTAATTTGTCTCTTGTTTCTGCAGCACATAAAATGTCATCAATATAGTGAATGATATAACAATCTGAAAATTTGTCTCTAACTGGTTGAAGGACTTGACCTACGAAAGTTTGACAAATAGTTGGACTATTAAGCATTCCCTGTGGTAAAACTTTCCACTGAAACCTGGTGGCTGGTTCTTTATTATTTATGGCTGGTATAGTAAAGGCAAATTTTTCACAATCTTGTTCTGCCAGAGGAATGGTAAAAAAGCAATCCTTCAGATCAATTATAATTAAAGGCCAGTCTTTTGGGATCATGGCCGGGGAGGGCAATCCAGGTTGGAGAGGCCCCATGGGTTGAATTACAGCGTTTACGGCTCTTAAGTTCATTAACATACGCCATTTGCCTGATTTTTTCTGAATTACAAATACAGGAGAATTCCAGGGTGAGAATGAAGGCTCAATGTGTCCCTTTTCTAATTGTTCCTTTGTCAATAAGTGTAAAGCCTCCAGTTTTTGCTTTGGTAGCGGCCACTGATTTACCCATACCGGTTTTTCTGTTTTCCAAGTTAATGGAATGGGTTTAGGAGGCTCTACAGTGGCCGCCCCTAAAAAGGATATCCTATTCCTTTTCTTTCTTGATTTTTCTTAGTCTCAATTGGGACTTTAATGTCATTTTCATTTTTTCCTAATCCCTTTCCTGGTATATATCCCATTTTAGTCATGATTTTTTGACTTGTGGGGCTGTATAATGGAGCAGGCATAATAATTTCTGCACCCCATTGTTGTAACAAATCTCGACCCCATAGATTAACAGGAATTGAAGTAATCATTGGCTGAACAGTACTTTCTTGATTATCTGGCCCTAAACAATGTAAAATCATTGTACTTTCATACACTTCTGAAGCCGTGCCTACGCCGACAAGTCTCGTAACAGCCTTTTGTTTAGGCCAATTTTTTGGCCACTGATTTAAAGCAATGACAGAGATATCTGCTCCTGTGTCTACTAACCCTTCAAACTGTTTTCCTTGAATAATGGCCTTACACACAGGTCTGCTCTCAGAGACCAGACTTGCCCAATATGCAGCCTTTCCTGCCGGATCAGTGCTTCCGAACCCTCCTGTTCTTTTTATTTCACTGTTTCCAATTTTAATATAAGGTAGGAGTAATAATTGAGCGATTCTGTCTCCTGGACTGGCACTCCAAGGAATTGAGGAACTAATAACCAATTGAATTTCGCCTTCATAGTCTGAATCAACCACACTAGTATGAAATTGAACTCCTTTTAGATTTAAACTTGATCTTCTTAAGATTAGTCTTACAGTTCCCTCAGGCAATGGGCCGTATACCCCTGTGGGGATTTTTTGTGGAGGCTCCCCTGGAAGCAGAGAGACTGCTTTTAAAGTACATAGATCTACTGCTGCGCTGCCACTTGTGGCGGGGGATAATTGCTGTATTGTGATAACTGGCTTATTCCCTGAGACACTTGCGATAGTGGGGGTTGTTGTTCCTGAAAGCCCTGAGGAACAAAGGGTTGAATTTGGAATGCCCCAGTTTGTTGCGGGGCCTGAAGCTGGCCCCTCCTCTCGTTTTCCGACAGTGGTTGCCCATTTTTATCAAATTTAGAACGACATTGATTACTCCAATGTTTTCCCCTTTTACATCTTGGACATAGGCCAGGTGGCCCTTTATCTGTTGTTGTAGTAACTTGAGTAGTTACATTTGGTTTATTTGTGACTGGGCAATTCTTTTTTAGATGACCAATTTGACCACAATTATAACATTTTCCTCCAAATGTTTTCACTTGTCCTCCTAAAGCAACTCCTGTGATTGCCTGAGCCATAAGCATAGCTTTATGCATAGCTCCTCCAATTCCATCGCAGGCTTTAACGTACTCTGAGATTACATCTGATCCTGCGGGAACCTTTCCTTTTAATGGCTTAATGGCTGATTGACAATCCGGATTGGCGTTTTCATATGCCATTAACTCCACTATGACTTTACGGGCATTCTCATCGGTAATTGACTTTTGAGCAGCATCTTGAAGTCTTGCTACGAAATCTGGGTAGGGCTCTTTACAGCCTTGTCTTACTGTATTAAAGGAAGGGCAGGCAGTTCCTGGGTCTTGGATTTTTTCCCAGGCCCTGAGGCAGATAGCCCTGATTTGCTCAATGGCCTCATTTGGCATTATTGTTTGTTGGTCAACAGTGCTCCAATTTTGACCTATTCCTAATAGTTGATCTGCATCTATGTTAATTGGAGGATTGGCAGTCCTATTTCTTCGGGCCTGTACTTGTGTCCCATCAATCCACCAAGTCTTAAATTGTAAAAATTGAGAGGGTGAAAGTGAGGATTTTGCCAGAATCTCCCAATCATAAGGAATGAGTCTATATCCATGAGCAATGGAATCTAATAATGTTCTCATGTAAGGAGAGTTGGGTCCATACTGTTTTACTCCTTCTTTCATTTCTTTTAGCATTTTTATAGAAAAGGACTGATATCTGGCTTCAGCCACGGGAGGCTCTCCCTCTTGAGCCCCTTCTCTAGGTGGTCTTGCTTCTAATACTACTGGGAATTGCCACGCCTCAATATCTCTCTGTTTTTTTGCCTCATCAATAATTTTATGTATTGCACTACCCTGTGTACTGGGCGGTGCTGTAGAATTAAGTCTCATGGTGGGCGGCTGAGGATATGGCGCCCTGCCCTGTGGCACTGGAAATGTTCCTGGCTGTCCACACAGATTTTCTGGGGGCTGCCGATACTGCAGTTCAGCCGGCGGCCCGTATTGATAGGCTACTGGCTGCTGGATCTTACTTTCTACCTGCTGATATTGTGGATACTGTACTTGGATTGGCATTGCCATGGCAGAGACTCTATCTTTCTCTATTTGATCTTCTTTTGGAGTTTGTACTTGTTTAACCTGCATTTGAGGTTCTAAGGTTGCAGGCATCTGAGCTGTTGTAAGAGGTGTTGGCCATCGTGGTTTAGACTCTGATGGCTCTGCTAATTTTGGATCCTTTTCCTCTAATTTTAACGTTTCAGGATATATTACCTCCTGTAATTGATTGTTGTCAACATTTTGCGTTGACCGAGCCATTACCGGCTCTGCTACACATTCACAGTGTGAACTTTCTTTTCCTTTCCGGGATTCTATCCCTGCCTCTTTTTCACAATCTACTGCACAGCTTTTAGGGACATCAGAAATTGAAACGCTATCTTCTTCTGTTTGCAATGGTTCTAAAGCTACTTTAATAATGACCCAATCATTCCATACTGTAAGTGGGATGATTTTACCTTCCCTACTTGCTTGTTTTAATTCTTTGCCAATTTTTTCCCAATCTTTTAGATCTAAAGTTCCCTGTTCTGGAAACCATGGACAAAACTGTTCTATTGTTTGAAAGAGCGTATTTAGATTTTTGGTAGACACTTTAACTCCCCCTCTTTTTAAGAGAATTTTTATAAAGCTGCGATAAGAGGCATATTTACTTTTAGTTTGCCCCATTGTTTCCCTAGGTTCTTCCGAGCGCACAAGCTTATCGCAAGGCTGACTGTAGAGTACTCGGGAGTCTCTCGTCGACTTGTCC
>NW_022332630.1:0-6798 GCF_002776525.5 Piliocolobus tephrosceles | reverse complement strand
ACTGGGCCCTGGAAGTTTGGAATGTTTACACTGGGCCCTGGAAGTTTGGAATGTTTACACTGGGCCCTGGAAGTTTGGAATGTATGGAGGAAGATGAGAAGTGTGTCTGGCTCCTTTCACCAACACAAGTCCAAAACCCAGAAGGCCAGTATCCATTCAATCTCCCAGCTCCAAAATCATGAAGAGAACTCACTGTCAAAAGGACAGCAATAAGGAGATAGTGTGTAATCATTTATGAAGGATCCGCCCCCCACCACCAATTTTCACCCCCATCCCCACCATAATTCCCCCATCCTCCCTAACCCCCAACCTTCCAACCCCCACTCTCCACCATGATTAAATCACCTTCCACCAGGTCCCATCTTCAACATTCCAATTACAATTCCACATCAGTTTTGATAGGGACATGGAGCTAAATTTTATTATTCTGTCCATGGCTCCCCAAATCTCATGTCCTTCCCACATTGCAAACAACAATGATATCTTTCCTACAGCCCCCTAAAATCCTTTATCATTCCAACATTTATACAAATATTCAAAGCTTAAAATCTCATCTGACACAAGGCTACAGTCCCTTAGGCCCATGAGACTCTGAAATATAAAGCAAGTTAACTACTTCCAAGGTACAATGCTTGTACAGGCATTGGGTTAAGCATTCCCAGCCAAAAGGAAGAATTTTGCCAGAAAAAAACAAAACACAGATAGGACTTACTGAACCCATGAAAAACTCCAAATCCAGAAGGACAGTCATGCAATCCTACTGCTCGAAAATCACCCTTTTTGAAACCTTGCCCCACATCCAGGACACAGGGATGTGAGGGTTTGTTTCCCAAGGCCTTGGGCAGCTTGGCACCTGTGGCTTTGCTGGGTTCATGCCCCACAGCTGTCCTCATGGGCTGGGCCAGTGTTGAGTGCCTGTGACATTTCCCCACTGATGATACAAGTTGTTGGGGGGGTCTATGAATCTGGGGTCTGCATGATGGTGGCCTCTAGTGAGGGGGCTCCAACCTCCTATTTTCCTTCTGCACTGCCTTAGTAGAAGTTTCACATAAGGCTCTGCCTTTTTGGGATGCTTTTGCCTGGACACCCAGGCAGTTTCATCCATCTTTCAAAATCTATAGAGAGGCTCCCAAGCCTCTAGTCTCATGCTCCGTCCACCAGTGACTTAACACTATGAGGAAGCCACCAAGGCTTCTAGCTCGCACCCTCTGAAACAGTGATCCAAGCTGTACCTCTGCATCTTTCAGCCATGGCTGGGGCTGGAGCTGGAGCTGCAGCGATGCAGGCAGCAGGGTCCTGAGGCTGCACATAGAAGGGTGTCATGGAACTGGCCCAGGAAACCATTCTTCTCTCCTAGGCCCCAGGACTTGTAACAGCAAGGGCTGCTGCAAAGATCTCTGAAATGTCTTCAAGGCATTTTCCCTATTGTCTTGACTATTAGCACTGGGCTCCTTTTCATGCAAATTTCTGAAGCCTTCCTCAATTTCCCCTTGAAAATCAGCTTTTCTTTTTGACCACTTGGCCAGGCTGCAAATTTTCCAAACTTTTGAGTTCTATTTCTCATTTAATATAAGAGCTGGATTCATTTCATATAAGACCCATCCAGAGGCCATTTGCTCGGTCACACATAAGGGCACAGGCTGTCTGATACAGACATGACACCTCTTGGGCTTTGCTGCCCAGAAGTTCCTTCCACCAGATATGCACTAAGTCATCACCCTCAAGTTCAAAGTTTCACAGATCTCCAGGCAGGGTCACCGTGCAGCCATGTTCTTTGCTACAACAAAACAAAAGTAACCTTGGCTCCTGTTCCCAGTAAGCTCCTCATTTTCATCTGAGACCTTCTAAGTCTGATCTTCACTGTCTATTTTCCTATCAGCCTTCTGATCACAAGTATTGAACAATTCTTTACAAAGATCCAAACTTTCCCTCATCTTCCCGTCATCAAAGCCCTCCTAAGTCTCCTGACCTCTGTCTGCTGCCCCCTTCTGAACCTGCTTCTACATTATCACCTATCTTTGTCATAGCCTGGCAATGTGGTAAAGGAAGACAAGTCCATTTTCAGGGGCAAAATACAAAAAGACTTCAGATACTTGAATGAAAACAGGCTGAGTGTTGACTCCCAAGACAATAGGGAAAAGGCCCTGAAGACGTTTCATACATCCACCTCCCAGTACTAATTTTCTCTATGATCAGAAAGAAAAGGGGTTTAATTGGTTAACGAATCTGCAGGCTGTAAGGAAGTGGCTTCTGAATCTGAGAAGAATCACAAAGCCTCCCAATCATTACAGAATGTCAAGGGGCAATGAAATGTCTCATATGCCACTAGGAGCAAGACAGAGAGAGGAAAAAGGTGGCATGCCCTATTATACAAGATCTCATGAGAACTCACTATCATGAAGATGGTGCTTAAACATTGAGGAAAGAGATGGCCCACACTCCCAATTCCGAGTTTCCAGGCAGAAGCCTCCTGTAGATTCAGAGCCTCTTAAAAACCTCTATTACAGAAAAGCAGAAAGAAAATATAGGCTTGGAGCCCCCACGGAGCTGGCCACCAACCTCCAGACCCCAGATTCATAGACCCACCAACAGCTCACTCTCTCAGTGTGGAAAACCTACAGACACTCAACACCAGCCCAGCCCATGAGAACAGCTGACAGGCTAAACCCTCCAAAGCCACGGGTGCACTCTCCTAGTAGAGATTTTCCATGAGGCTTTGCCTCTGCAGCAGGCTACACCCCCTTCCTACTATTCCCCACCCTCCCACCACCCTACTGCCAACCCACTCCTCCCAATCCTACCCATCCCTTTTACCTTTCATCACCACCAACCTCCTGTTCATAATTAAGTCACCCGCTTCAACATTAGAGATTATAATTCCACATGAGTTTCATAGGGACACACAGGCAAACCACATTATTCTCACACTGATATTCCAGAATGTCATGTCCTTATCACAGGGCAAAATACAATGATGACTTTTCAAAAGTTTGCAAAAGTCTTAACTCATTCCAAATGTAAAAATTCAGTCTCATCTGAGACAATGCTACAGTCCCTTCTGCCTATAAGTCACTGAATTTAAAACGGAGCTCTTTTCTTTCAACGTACAATGATGGTACGGCCATTGTGTAAGCTTTCTCAATCCAAAGGGAAGAAATTTTCAAGAAAAATAACACAAATGGGCCCGCAGGCCCAAGGCAAGTCCAAAACCCAGCAGGACAGTATTCACTCCATCTCACAGCTCCAAAATCATCATGAGAACTCACTATCATGCGGACAGCATTAAGGAGATAGTGTTTAACCATTTGTGAAGAATCTGCCCCCCACCCTCATCTTTTACCCCTACCCACAAAATAATCTTCCCCATTCTCCCCCACACCCCTACCTCCAACACCCACTCTTCTTTTCCATGATTAAATCACCTTCCACCAGGCCACACTTTTAACGTTCCCCATTACAATTCCCCATGAGTTTCGTAGGGAGGCAGAGCCAAATCATATTATTCTGACCCTGGCCCCCAATATCTCATGTTGTTCTCACACTGCAAAATACAATGATGCCTTCTCCATAGTTTCCCAATGCCTAAACTCATTCTAGCATTTACTCAAATGTCCGAAGCCCAAAGTCTCTTCTGCGACAAGGCTGCTGTCCCATCTGCCCCTGAGCTTCTGAAATACAAAGCAAGTTAACTATTTCCAAGGTACAGTGATTGTACAGGCATTGCATAAGCATTCCCAGCCAAAAGGAAGAAATTTGCCAGAAAGAAGCAAAAAAAAACAGATGGGACTTACAGACCCCATGCAAGTCAAAAACCCAGCAGGCCATTCATTCCATTCTACAGCTTCAAGTCTTAAATTTTTTTTTTTTTTTTAATCCAGATACCACATCCCGAGCACAAGGGTGTGAGGCTTTGGGCAGCTCTGCACTTGTTGCTTTGCAGGGTCTAACCCCCACAATTGCCCTCATGGGCTGGGCTGGTGTTGAGTACCTGTAGCTTTTCCACAAGGAAGGTGCAAGCTGTTAGTGAGCCTATGAATCTGGCATTTGCAGAATGGTGCCTCCCTGTGGGGGGGCGGGGTTCCAACTCTATATGTTCCTTCTGTACTGCCCTAGTAAATGATTCCCATGAGGCTCTGCCTCTTGGAAAGCTTTTGACCTGGACACCCAGATTCTTCCATCCATACTCTGGAGTCTAGACAAAGAATCCCCAGCCTCTAGCTTTGTGCTGTGTGCACCTGCTGGCTTAACACTATGTGGAAGCCACCAAGGCTTGGAGCTTGCACCCTCTGAAGCAGTGACCCAAGCTGTACCTGTGCATCTTTCAGCTATGGCTGGAGCTGGAGCTGGAGCTGAAGCCGCAGGGATGCAGCCAGCAGTGTCCTGAGGATGGATACAGCAGCAGGGCCATGGGACAGGAGAGGGAAACCATGCTTTTCTCCCAGGCCTCAGGGCCTGTGACAGCAGGCTGCAAAAGTCTCTGAAATGCCTTCAAGGCCTTTTTAACATTGTATTGGCTAGTACCACTAAACTCCATTTTATGCACATTTCTGAAGCCTTCTTAAATTTTCCCATTGGTAATCAGCTTTTCTTTCTGACCACTTGGCCAGGCTGCAAATTTTCCAAACTTTTAAGCTCTCCTCATGTAAATGTAAGTTTCACCTTGAGGTCATTTCTTTGGTCACATATAAGACCACAGGCTGTTCAACACAGACAGGACACCTCTTGAGCTTTGCTCCCTAAAAGTTCATTCCACCAGATACACTCTAAACCATCACCCTCACATTCAAAGTTTCACAGGTCTCCACGTTAGGGGCATCATGCAGCGATGTTCTCTGCTAAGGAAAAAGACAAGTGACCTTGGCTCCTGGTCCCAGTAAGCTCCTCATTTTCATGTGAAACCTTCTAAGCCTGGCCATCACTGTCCATCCTTCTGCCACCCTTTTAATTATAACTATTTAACAAGTCTCTACTCTGGTCCAAACTTTCCCTCATCTTCCTGTCTTCTTCCAAGACCTCCAAACTCTCCAATCTCTGGTGGTTACACACTTCTCAACCTGCTTCCACATTTTCAGCTACGTTTATTGCAGGCTGGCAATGTGATAAAAGAAGAAAAGTCCATTTCAGGAGAAAAATTCACGCAGGCTTCAGAAATTTGCCTGAAAACAAGATGAGTGCTGATGGCCAAGACAACAGGGAAAAGACCTTGAAGACATTTCATAGCTCTGCATCACAGTACTAATTTTCTGTAAAGTCAGAAAGAAAAGAGGTTGAACTTGCTGATGGTTCTGCAATCTTTAAATAAATCATGGAGTCTTCTGCTTATGGGGGGACTCAGGAAGCCTCTCAATCATACCAGAAGACCAAGTAGCAATGGTATGTTCTATATGGCAGAAGTAGAAACAAGACAGAGAGAGGAAAAAGATGCCACACCCTGTTATACAACCAGATTTCCTGAGAACTCTTTATCACAATGTCAGCATCAAGAAGATGCTGCTTAACCACTGGTGAAAGATCCGCACCCCACCACCCCCCCACCCCCGCACTGTTTCCAAGCAGAAGCCTCAGGCACAGGCAGAGCTTCTTGGAAAACCTCTACTAGGGCAGTGCAGAAAAAATATGGCTTCGAGGCCCCACACAGGAGGTTACCATCCTCCAGACACAAAATTCATAGACCCACCAACGGCTTGCACTCTCCATATGAGAAAAGCTACAGGCACTCAACACCAGCCCAGCCCATGAAAGCAGCCATGGGGACTAAAGCCTGCAAAGCCACAGGTGCCCTGCCCTAGTAGAGATTTTCCATGAGGCTCTGCCTCTGCAGCAGACAACTCCCCCTTTCTACTGCCTACCACCCTCTCACCACCCTACTGCCAGCCCACTCCTCTGACCCTACACACTTGTTTTTCCTTCCACCCCTACTAACCTCCCGTTTGTGATTAAATCACCTCCCACCAGGCCCCACCTCCAACATACAGGAACACAATTCCCCATAACTTTTTGTAGGGAAACACAGCCAAACCATATTATTCTGATCCCGACACCCCCAAATCTCACATTCTTCTCAGAGAAAAATACAAACATGCCTTTTTAAAAGTTTCCAAAAGTTTTAGCTCATTCCAGCAGTAAGTCAAATGTAATAATTTCAAGTATCATCCAAGACAAGGCTGCAATCCATTCTGTCTATGAGTCCCTGAATGTAAAAGGGAGTTCTTTTCTTTCAAGTTACAGTGATGGTACAGGCACTGGGTAAGCGTTCTCAATCCAAAGGGAAGATTTTCCCAGAAAAATAACACAACTGGGACATAGGCCCAATGCGAGTCCAAAACCCAACAAGACAGCATTCATTTATCATGAGAACTCACTATCACACAGACTGCATTAAGAGGATACCGTTTAAACATTTGCGAAGGATCTGCTGCCCATCCCCATGTTTTACCCCTACCCGCACCATGAAACCCCATTCTCCCACACCCCCACTTCCAACCCCCATTGTCCACCATGATTAAATCACCTACCAAGCCCCACATGTAACATTCCCCATGACGATTCCACATGAGTTTTGGTCAGGAGACAGAGCCGAATCATCATTCTCCCCTTGGCCCCTCAGTCTCATGTCCTTCTCATACTGCAAAATACAATAATGCATTCCCTACAGTACCCCAATGTCTTAACTCATTCCAGCGTTTACTCAAATGTCGAAAGCCCAAAGTCTCTTCTGAGATAAGGCTGCCGTCCCTGCTGCCCCCGAGTCTCTGAAATACAACGCAAGTTAACTAATTCTTTTTTTTTTTTTTTTTT
>NW_022332626.1:0-6190 GCF_002776525.5 Piliocolobus tephrosceles | reverse complement strand
GTACTAAAGACACAGATGTCAGGCTTTCTGGGAAAGGGCTCTCTAACCACCCCTGACTCTTCATAGTCAGGAGCATTGGTTTGCCTTGAACCAGCTTCTTCTTTTCCTGTACTTCTGGGCTGAGCTAAGGGTTGACAGAGAAGAAAGCCATTCAGTTCCAGGGTCCCAACAAAATGTTGGTCAACCCTGCAGCCATGAGCGGAGCTCTCAAAGTTACATCGCCCAAGCGAGACTCACCCATCTATCCTGACCCTTTCCTCCTGGGTCCTAGCACATGTCAGACAAACTTCCTCCCTCCCCTCTTCTCCAAGGCTAGTCCCACTTATAAAAACCACTCCCTGTCCCTGGTGCTCTTCTAGTTTCTCCTATTTCTAATATGAATTTTGGGACTCTGTTCCCTTGTTTAGGCACCTGGGCTCACCAATCAAAAAGACATAATTTTTGCCCGAAGCCCAATCAAATGGTGGAAATATCTGGCATTTTAGGATCCCTCCTCAGAGTAGCAGGCCTAACAAAGGGTATTCTTGAAGCTAGCATATGGGGAGCCTCAGAAATTACAGACTCCAAAATTTGGGGGGATATCCTTCCTATTCATATGATTAGAAGTGACAACAAAAAGGCATCACTCTTCCAACCCTGGATATGCCTTCCCTCCCTCAGGATATGACCCTCCACTGCCTTTAAGGTATATCATCTTTATAGGACAAGGGAAGGTCCCAATACCAATGGGAGAAAACACTTAGGACTCTAACAGGTTTTCGAGAATGTGTCGCTAAGGGCCACTAAATCTGACCTTCCTCGGTCTTCTTTGTGGTCTAAGAGGAAAACAAGTGTTTCTGCTGCTGCTTTGGTGAGTACAACTATTCCAAACATTAGGGTCCAGGGACCATTGTGGGTTCTTGGGTGGGAGAAAAGAAAACAAAGAACAGTCCAAAACCGTGGGCATTTTTTTATTCAACAAGCTCACCCTCGAAATGCATCCTAAGCCATTGGAACCAATTTGACCCAGAAACCCTATAAAAGAAGCGGCTTATTATTTTCTGCACTGTGGCCTGGCCCCAATACTCTCTCTCTGATGAGGAAAAATGGCCATCTGAGGGTAGTATAAATTATAATACTATCTTGCAGCTTGACCTTTTATGTAAGAGGAAAGGTAAATGGAATGAAATACCTTATGTCCAAGCTTTCTTTTCATTGAAGGATAATCCACAACTATGCAAAGCTTGCAATTTACATTCTACAGGAGGACCTCTTAGCTTACCTCCATGTCCTAGCCTCCCTACAGCTCCCCTTCCTATTAATGATGAGCCTCCTCTAATCTCCCCCACCAAGAAGGAAATGAGCAAAGAAATCTCCAAGGGACCACAAAACCCCCCAGGGTATCAGTTATATCCCCTTCAAGTTGTAGGAGGAGGGGAATTTGGCCCAATTTGGACACATGTCCCCTTCTCTCTCTCTAATTTAAAGCAGATCAAGGTAGACCAGGGGAAGTTTTCAGATGATCCTGATAGGTATGTAGATGTTCCACAGGGTCTAGGGCAAACCTTCAACCTCATGTGGAGAGATGTTATGCTATTGTTAGATGAGCCTACCAACAGGAACAGGCCGAAAATGAAAAGTGAGATAAGAGAAAGGCCACAGCCTTAGTCATGGCCCTCAGATAAACAAACCTTGGTGGTTCAGAGAGGACAGAAAACAGAGCAGGCCAATCACCTGGTATCTCCTGACTTGTTATCAGTGTGGTTTGCAAGGACAGCTTAAAAAAGATTGTCCAATGAGAAACAAGCTGCCCCCTGGCCCATGTCCACTATGCCAAGGCTATCACTGGAAGGTGTACTGCCCCAGAGGACAAAGGTTCTCAGCCAGAAGCCCCCAACCAGGTAATCCAACACTTGCCCAGGGATTGAGGATGCCCTGGGCAAGTGTCAGCTCCTGTCATCACCCTCACTCAGCCCTGGATAAGTTTAACCATTGAGGTCCAGAAATTGACTTCTTCCTGGACACTGGTGTGGCATTCTCAGTGTTAATCTCCTGCCCTGGACGGCTGTCCTCAAAGTCCGTTACCATCTGAGGAATCCTGGGACAGCACGTAACCAGGTATTTCTCCCACCCCCTCAGTTGTAACTGGGAGAGTTTGCTCTTTTCACCTGCCTTTTTTTTATTATGCCTGAAAGTCCCACATCTTTATTAGGGAGGGATATATTAGTCAAGGCTGGAGCTATCATCTACATGAATATGGGGAACAAGTTATCCATTTGTTGTTCTCTACTTGAGGAGGGAATCAACCCTGAAGTCTGGGAATTGGAAGGACAATTTGGAAGGACAAAAAATGCCTGCCCAGTCCAAATCAGGCTAAAAAGACCCCACCACTTTTCCTTATCAAAGGCAATATCCCTTAAGGCCTGAAGCTCATAAAGGATTACAGAATGTTGTTAGACATGTAAAAGGTCAAGGCTTAGTAAGAAAATGCAGCAGTCCCTGCAACACCCCAATTTTAGGAGTACAAAAACCAAGTGGTCAGTGGAGACTAGTGTAAGATCTAAGACTCATCAATGAAGCAGTAATTCCTCTATATCTAGCTGTACCCAACCCATATACCATGCTCTTTCAAATACCAGAGGAAGGAGGATGGTTCACTGTTCTGGACCTCAAGGATGCCTTCTTCTGCACTCCCCTGCACTCTGATTCCCAGTTTCTCTTTGCCTTTGAGGATCCCACAGACTACACCTCCCAACTTACATTGACCGTCTTGCCTCAAAGGTTTAGGGATAGGACTCATCTGTTTGGTCAGGCACTGGCCTAAGATCTAGGCCACTTCTCAAATCCAGGCACTCTGGTCCTTCAGTATGTGGATGATTTACTTTTGGCTACCAGTTCGGAAGCCTCATGCTAGGAGGCTCCTATAGATCTCTTGAACTTTCTAGCGAATCAAGGGTAAAATTCGTCTAAATCAAAGGCCCAGCTCTGCCTACAACAAGTCAAATATCTAGGCCTAATCTTAGCCAGAGGAACCAGGGCCCTCAGCAAAGAATGAATACAGCCTATATTGACCTGTCCTCACCCTAAGACATTAAAATAGTTCCAGGGGTTCCTTGGGATCACTGGCTTTTGCCAACTATGGATCCCTGGATACAGCGAGATGGCTAGGCCACTCTCTACTCTAATCAAGGAGACCCAGAGGGTAAATATTCATCTAGTAGAATGGGAACCAGAGGCAGAAACAGCCTTCAAAACCTTAAAGCAGGCCCTAGTACAAGCTCTAGCCTTAAGCCTTCCCACGGGACAAAATTTCCCTTTATACGTCACAGAGAGAGCTGGACTAGCTCTTGGAGTCCTTACTCAAACTCTAGGGATAAGCCCACAACCAATGGCATACCTAAGTAAGGAAATTTATGTAGTAGCCAAAGGCTGGCCCCACTGTTTATTGGTAGTTGTGGCGGTGGCCATCTTGGTATCAGAGGCCATCAAAATAATACAAGGAAAGGATCTCACCTTTTGGACTACTCATGATATAAATGGCATATTAGGTGCTGAAGGAAATGTATGGCTATCACACAACCACCTGCTTAGATACCAGGCATTACTCCTTGAGGGACCAGTGCTTCAAATACACATATGTGCAGCCCTCAACCTTGCTACTTTTCTCCCAGAGGATGGGGAACCAATTGAGCATGACTGCCAACAAATTGTAAACCAGACTTATGCTGCCTAAGAGGATCTCTTAGAAGTCCTCTTAGCTAATCATGACCTTAACCTGTATACTGATGGAAGTTCATTTGTGGAGAATGTGATACGCAGGGCAGGTTATGCCATAGTTAGTGATGTAACAGTACTTGAAAGTAAGTCTCTTCCTCTGGGGACCAGTGGCCAGTTAGCAGAACTAGTGGCACTTACCTGAGTCTTAGAATTGGCAAAGGAAAAAAGAATAAACGTGTATACAGACAGTATGTATGTTTATCTAATCCTGCGTGACCATACTGCAATATGGAAAGAAAGGGAGTTCCTAACCTCTTGGAGAATCCCCATTAAATACCACGAGGAAATCATGGAATTATTGCACACAGTGCAAAAACCCAAAGAGGTGACAGTCTTACACTGATGAAACCATCAAAAAAGTGAAGGAGAAAAGGTAGAAGGAAACCATCAGGCAGCCGCTGAGGCCACAATTGCTGCCAGGTGGAACATCCCATTAGAAATACCTATAGAAGAATCCTTGATACGGAACAACCCTCTCCAAGAGATTAAGCCCCAGTATTCCCCGACTGAAACAGAATGGGACTTTCATGGGGGCACCGTTTTCTCCCCTCGGGGTGGTTAACAACAGAAGAGAGAAAGGTACTCATACCTGAAGCCAGCCAGTGAAAAATACTTGAGACCCTCTACCTAACTTTTCATATGGGTGTTGAGAGCACTCATCAAATGGCCAAATCCCGATTTACAGGGACAAAGCTCCTGCAGATATCCGACAAGTAGTCAAAGCCTGTTAGGTGTGCCAAAGGAATAATCCCTTGGTTCATCATAAGGCCCCTCTGGGGGAACAAAGAATAGGGCACTATCCCAGAGAGGACTGGCGGGTGGACTTTACCCATATGCCTAACTCAAGGGGATTTCAATACTGGTTGGTCTGTGTTGATACCTTTACAAATCGGATAGAAGCCTTCCCCTGCAAGACAGAGAAGTCTCAGGAAGTGGTTAAAGTCCTAATTCATGAAATAATTCCTAAATATGGGCTTCCCCAAAGCTTACAAAGTGACAATGGTCTGGCTTTTAAAGCCAAGGTAACTCTGGGAATTTCCAAGGCACTAGGGATACAATATTACCTTCACTGTGCCTGGGGACCACAATCCTCAGGGAAGCCCAGAAGGCAAATGAAACCCTCAAGAGGCACTTAAGGAAATTAACCCAAGGAATTAATCTCCCATGGCTTACTCTCTTGTCCATGGCATTGTTGAGAATACAAACTTCTCCTCACAAAATGGCGTTCAGTCCATACGAAATACTATATGGATGACCTTTCTCACAAATGACTTCCTACTTGATCAGGAAATGGCCAACTTGGTCAAGGATGTAACTTCATTGGCAAAATATCACCAAAACCCTAGAAACCTACCCAAAGGATGCCACAGAGATAAGGGAACAGAGTTTTTCCAACTCGGAGATCTAGTGTTGGTCAAGTCCCTCTCCTCTACCTCCCATCTAGAGGTTTCTTGTGGGAAGGACCATACTCGGTAATCCTCTTTACCTCAACTGCAGTTAAGGTGGCAGGAGTGGAATCTTGGATTTACCACACCTAAGTTAAACTCCCCTCCCCCGCCCCCCAAGAACCTACGGGACTCTCAGCTCAGGAGTCCCAAGATCAGCCAGACTAGCCTCGATACACCTGTAAACCATTGGAGGAGTTGCATCTCCTATTTCTGAAGGGAACATCCCAGACTAAAAAGGCTCCTACAGCTGATCCTGAGGAAAAAAATACCCTTCCTATTTAAAAAAGATAAGTGAAAACCTACATAATCTTTCACACCTCTCCTTGCCCCCTTAATGGAATCCTTTTACTGTTTCATCATGTAATTAAGCAGTATATTAACCATACTCTTTGCAGTAGGACTATATACTGTAGCTGTCCTACTGGAACAAAAATCCTAATTACATCAACCTTTTTTCTATCATCCTTCTTTTGGTCAGCAATTTACTCCTCCCTTTAACCCAGACTGGATAAAATGATCTCATCTTCCAGGGCACCCTCATTACCTATCTATCCCTCTTGCTTCCTTGGACACTCCACATAGTCACCCTCCCCTTCCACTAGCTCATAATTAACTCTACAAAACTCTCAACCCACTCTGTTAAACCAGTGCAATCTTTCCCTGGCAAATGACTGCTGACTTTGTATCTCTCTATCAGCCACTGCTTAACAGTTTTTTCGTCAATGGGAAACTAGAACACAGGGAGCCACTCAGTTTTCTCCCAATACTCCTTTCCAGCCACTCACCAGAGCTACCTTGGCAAGTACTCTAGGAGTATGGGAAAATGAAAACACCAAACTCACACATCTTTTTAAAATACACAACCAATTCTGCCTACCGAGCCAAGGCATATTCTTCTTATGTGGAACTTCAACTTATATCTGTCTCCCCACCAACTGAACAGGCACTTGCACCTTAGTCCTCCTAAGTCCCAACAATGACATTGC
>NW_022332625.1:0-6353 GCF_002776525.5 Piliocolobus tephrosceles | reverse complement strand
GGTACAGAGGCTCACACCTGTAATCCCAGCACTTTAGGAGGCTGAGGAGGGTGGATTACTTGATGGCAGGAGTCCCAGA
Source organism: Piliocolobus tephrosceles (assembly GCF_002776525.5). Lineage (NCBI taxonomy): Eukaryota > Metazoa > Chordata > Mammalia > Primates > Cercopithecidae > Piliocolobus > Piliocolobus tephrosceles. The sequence goes on along the minus strand of NW_022332625.1, from coordinate 6,274 downwards.
CCAGCCTGGCCAACATAGCAAAACCCCATCTCCACTAAAAATACAAAAATTAGCCGTGCATGGTGGTGCAAGCCTATAAGCCCATCTACTCAGGAGGCTGAGGCAGGAGAATCACTTGAACCCAGGAAGTAGAGGTTGCAGTGAGCTGAGATCGTGCCACTGTACTCCAGGCTAGGTGACAGGGCAAAACTCCGTCTCAAAAAAAAGAAAAAGAAGAAGGAGATGGGGTCTCTGTCACCCATGCTGGAGTACAGTGACATGATCTTGGCTCACTGTACCCTCCACCTCCCACGCTCAAGTGATCCCCCCACCTCAGCCTCCCAAGTAGCTGGGACCACAGGTGTACCACCACGTCCAGCTAATTTTTGTATTTTTGGTAGCGACGAGGTTTCGCCATGTTGTCCAGGCTGGTCTCGAACTCCTGGCCTCAAACGATCCACCCGCCTCAGCTTCCCGAAGTGCTGGCATTACAAGCGTACAGGCGTGAGCCATGGCGCCCAGCCCGCTAATCATATTGGATTTAAGGTGTCAATGGGACAGCTGAGAGGAAAGGTCTAGGAGAGAGTTGACAACAGAGCTCTGGTGCTCAGGAGCGGTCAGGAAGCCACAGATAGAAAGAGAATCCCCTACTCCCAGCAGTTACAGGTGTATCAAGGGAGACTCACAAAAAGGAGCCATGAAGGATGCTGAGACTGAGAACAAACAGTCAAAGGCAATCAAGGAAGGAACAGAGCTTGGAAGGTCCAGGTGAGGAGGTTCCAGGAAAATCCAAGTAAACAGAAATTCAATTTAGCTAATACTAGATTGCAATACCTATAACAACACATAAGGTTATTTTTGTTCAGACCTAAGGTCTATCCTCTCTGTTAAATTAAAAGTTATAGTTTATTAAGAGTTGGTTATTTAAACTTACTGCATTCATAAAACCCAAGTTTGTGAAACCAAAAATAATGTTTAACCATCAAACACAGCACGTAACAATCAACTAATACCACACATTACTGTATTTCATGGAGAATCTGTCCATACCTAAGTTTGTCCATAAAGATGGGTCCCTGGGCTCGATGGACTACAGGGGAGCTTTCTGTGTTATATGCTGTTTGCCATCACTGAAGATTTATGTATATCCTTGGATTTTGCTAACCTGCCCCTTAGCTGTTTTCCAGACTTAGAAATGTGTGGAAACAAAGATTCTGAAAGCCCTCAATGAATCATTCATAAATCTTGTATTTATTAAAAGACAAGTAGCTTGAACTCTGCCTGATTAAGCCATTCATATGTAGGCAACAGAAAAAACAAATGTACTCTGACTAAAGGTTACAATTACATTGGAAAAAGTTCCTTCATTCTCAACAGATTGACCCTTCCTTTGATCACCTCTTGATTTCAAAAGGAAACAAGCCTTTTTTCAATTCCCAAATTAGAGATTATGTTGCAATATCTTGACTGAGAAAGCTCAGCTTCCCCCTCTCACCCACTTCTTCCCTGGGAGCATGATCCCAATGTGTGGTAGCCAAAGGTTTCAAAATATGTTTCTAATAATTGCCCAGTGCCACCAATGAGATGAAATGCATTTTCCCCTTTCTGTCCAATTTCCCAAATATTCATATTCATTCATTCACTCACAATTCATTCAACCTTTACTGCGTTCCAATTGTGAGTGGTTGTAGCTTTTTGCCTGGCTCCAGGGAGAAGAGGGCAGGTGTGTACAGGCACAGAGAACGGTGCCCTTGCTGCTTTTGGCATTTCAATGAATTCCAACCCTGGTGCTGAGGTTAAAAAAAAAAAGTACCTGAGTAAAAACTATTCCTAGAAAGCTTTATGGTTTTCCACTTCCAACATACCTAAGAAGAGTGGCCACTCCTGAGGGATGTGCAGGGACAATTCAAGGGTATGCTCTGGGGTAGCTTCTCTCACCACAGAAATGGGGCTACTTGTCTCCATACTCCAGCAAGACTTTTAAACAGCAGAGTGATGGCCAGATTATCAGTAAAGGAAGAATGGGAAGCAGAAAGCAATGCGGTTTTCAGTGGTTAAGAGAGAACAAGTTCTTTTCAAACTAAAGTGTACATATCAGCTCCCCTTGTCTCTCAAACTCTCTCAGTGAAAATACACCTGAGGGAAGGGCACTGACACGAATATTAACCAATTGCCACAAGCCTCAGGGCAGAAGCATTTAACATTGAATGCCACAAGAATCACGAAAACCAACACGGTTTGTATTTGCAGGTTCCTCTCCTTCAGCTTTAGGGCTGAGCACAAAACAAAAAGGCCAGAAGGAACTGCAGAGCGAAGAAGACTCAGATTTGCCCGCATGGCACAATTGTGATGCTGATCCCCTATTTTGGGGGTGGGTGGCTGTGTCTCTCCACAGCCCCTAGCATAGTGGGCGGTGCGGATACAATGCAGATCTGAGGGAGTCCCAGTTCACTGCGCCTCGGTTTCTGGAACCGCAACCTCAGATCTGTTGCCCTTACCCCCCTCTCTAGCTATTCACAGCAGGCTGGACTTTCTGGAGTTATTTGGATTCAACCAACCTTGGCAACCCTACCTACCAAGGAACTGCCCTCGCCCACCCCCTTTTCTCTAGAACAGCTATTATCGCGTCCTGTGCAAAGAACCTTAAAGGATGACAGCCGTTTGGTAACTCCCATAGTGGAGGAAGAGGGCTGGGGTGGGGGAATTCGATACCCCATTAGGCCCCACTCAGTACTCTGGGGCGCCCTGCGGGGACCCAGACAATACTCGCAGGATCAACAGCTCTCCTAGCTCCGAAACCCGGTGGGGCGGGGAGTCGTGGGAAGAATCTCGGCCCTGTCTGGATCGGCCTGCCCCTTGTCGCCCCACTCCTCTCGGCCACCCGTCCTTACCTGAGCGTCTCTCCAGATCACGAACCTAGCCGCTCGCTAGTCTCCGGGGATCCGCAGCCTGCACGCCAGCCGATCAGAGCTACGCCCCCTCGTGCCCTGTTACGCCTCACATACTAGGGCCGCGCCCCTCAACCGAGGCCATGCCCCACCTGGCAGATCCACGCCCCACTACATCCGCACGTACCGCCCTGGTCACGCCCGCCCAAACCGTGCCAGTCTCTGCCCTCCATCCTGGCCGCACCCCTTTAGCTACAGCCACGCCCCTCTCGCCCGGGCCACGGCCCCATTCCCCCCTGCTCCCTCCTGACCACGTCTCTACGCTCCGCCTGGGCTTGTCCCTCTAGCCTGGGCCAAGCCTCTGAGCCCCGCTCTGGCCCCGTCCCCGAATCCCCCGCGGGACCACTCCTCCCTCTTCCTGCTCGCCGCTGGCCGCATTTGTGGATTGAAACTAGACCTGAGGCTTTAGAGCCTTATCTAAAAAGTGACTTTCCCTCGGTTCCTCCTATCTCCAAACACCACGACTTTATGTGCTGGGAACAGGTGACTCAGTAGGGAAACAAACAATGCACGTGTCCTTTCCCGCTAGTTTTCATGTCTAATTTACCCGAGTTTCTTTAAGCCAGTTTTTATATCCTCTGAACTCGAACTGTGGACTCGTGTTCCTTCCAGCCCAATTTTCATATCCTCTAAAGCAGAACCGTGGATGTGTTCCTTCTAGCCTCTTAGCCGACCTTAAATGCTAGGCAGATGAGTGGAAAAAACAGAATTCCTCTACTGCCTGATGTCTCCTCCAGATGGCCTTTCCTAGGCACCCAGTGCCCCGTTGCTGCTGAGGGCCCGTGAAGACATCACCCCCACTTTGTGCTTTGAGATTACTCTGCTGTCCTTCTTCCCTCCATTTACAACTCTGGGTCCACGTGAAAAATGTGAAGAAGCTATAACCAGCTTTCTTCCCCTGTGTACATACATCTCTGACTCATTCATGCAAATTTCATTTATCGAGTACAAGCTCCCCTGACAAATAAGACAAACCTCAAGGAGCTTACAGTCTGAAGTTGCCCCAACTTGGGTTTGGATGAGAAAATTGGGGAAGATGTGGCAAAAGGTTAATAGGTGGAAAAGGAGTTGGTAATCTCAGGTCTTCTTGACCCCATTAGTAGGAATATTTTGGGGTAGTAAACATAGGAAGTCACTTTTATAGTATTTAGTACATTTCTTTACACAGTAAATTATCAATAAATCTTAACTGAATATCTACTCTTCCACATGTATAGAAAGATATAATTTGCCCCCTTTGTAGAAGTAAAATTGGCTACTTATATTGCTACATATGCCAATAATAAAGATTTTATAATCACACAGTTCTTTTTTCTTCTCTTCCCACCCTCCCTTGCATTTCTGGCTTGAAGACAGTGAGAATATTCAAAATGTTGGGCTAGAAAGAACACAGAGAAAAGAATAACTTTCAACAGAACACTTTCATTATGCTCACCCTGACCCTGAGAACTCTGCCTCATTTATAAAATGTTTCAACTGTCAGTCATTTTTTGCCTGAAAAATGAATTCACAGAAATTGGTCCAAATACAGCCTATATAAATTACTGAGTTGATCTTTATACAAGTAGTTCTACCTCACCGTCTTCCACAAATGATTTGAGGCAGCTTACTAAAATATAGACATTACTAGATTTAAAAAATAGGGGAAGGAACCAAGGAAAGGAGAGCTTAATGGAAGGAGAATGATGTGGCCAATGATAAGATTAACATTTAAATTTGCACTCCATCAGATCCAGAACAGTTGTCAGAAGTAGACCAGAAATTTGACCCTAGCTAAGCCATAGAAAAGAGGAAATAACAATCATTTTGAGGTTTTTACTGTTCATAAGATAAAAACTGGCTTTTTTTTTTTTTGAGACACAGTTTCACACTTGTTGCCCAGGGTGGAGTGTAATGGTGCGATCTCAGCTCACTCCAACCTCCGGCCCTCAGGTTTAAGTGATTCTCCTGCCTCAGCCTCCTGAGTAGTTGGGATTACAGGCTTGCACCACCACGCCCGGCTAATTTTGTATGTTTAGTAGAGACGGGGTTTCTCCATGTTGGTCACGCTGGTCTTGAACTCCCGACCTCAGGTGATCCACCCGCCTCGGCCTCCCAAAGTACTGGGATTACAGGTGTGAGCCACCGCACCCGGCCTTTTTTTCTTTTTTTTTAAAAGGAGTTTCACTCTTGTCGCCCAGGCTAGAGTGCAATGGCGCGATCTCAGCTCACTGCAATCTCTGCCTCCAGGGTTCAAGCGATTCTCCTGCCTCAGCCTCCTGAGTAGCTGGAATTACAGGCACCTGCCACCATGCCCAGCTAATTTTTGCATTTTAGTAGACACGGGGTTTCACCATGTTGGCCAGGCTAGTCTTGAACTCCTGGCCTCAGGTGATCCACCTGCCTCGGTCTCCCAAAGTGCTGGGATTACAGGCGTGAGCCACTGTGCCCGGCTGTTTTGTTTTTATAGAAGCAGTTTTTCTTGAATTTTAGTCCTGAGAGAAATACAGTTTCCTCATAAAGATGATGTAGTGAGCCTAGTGGGAACTATCTATGTGTCATAAGGAGTGACACCCAAATCCCGTCAATGGAAACTATTGGCACAATCACAAAGTACAGTGCATTAAATCAATTCTATGAACTGGCCAGGCACAGTAGATCACACCTGTAATCCCAGTACTTTAGGAGGCTGAGGTGGGAGGATTGCATGAGCCCAGGAGTTAGAGACCAGCCTGGACAACATGGTGAAATCCCATCTCTACAAAATTAGCTGAGTGTGGTAGTGTATGCCTGTAGTCCCAGCTACTCCGGAGGCTGAAGTGAGAGAATCACCTGAGCCTAGGGAGGCTGAGGCTGCAGTGAGCCATGATCACACCACTGCACTACAGCCTGGGCAACAGACTGAGATCCTGTTTCAAAAAAAAAAAAAAAAAAAATTCCATGAACCATCAACATATTTCTGTTCACAAAAAAAAAAAAAATAATAATAATTCCATGAACCATCAACATATTTCTGTTCACTTGAATACACAAGCCCTCGATGTTCTGGCTTAATCCAGGGTAGCATTTAGATCATCTTTTTTTTTTTTTTGAGACGGAGTCTTGCTCTGTCGCCCAGGCTGGAGTGCAGTGGCCGGATCTCAGCTCACTGCAACCTCCGCCTCCCGGGTTCACGCCATTCTCCTGCCTCAGCCTCCTGAGTAGCTGGGACTATAGGCGCCCGCCACCTCGCCCGGCTAATTTTTTGTATTTTTAGTAGAGACGGGGTTTCACCATGTTAGCCAGGATGGTCTCAATCTCCTGACCTCGTGATCCGCCCGTCTCGGCCTCCCAAAGTGCTGGGATTACAGGCTTGAGCCACCGCCGCG
>NW_022332624.1:0-4150 GCF_002776525.5 Piliocolobus tephrosceles | reverse complement strand
CACTGGTAAAACAACAACAACAACAACCATTTAAAGAGTAAACTCTGAGTCAGCTCAAATCACGTAAGCCCTGTGAGTGATATTTCTCAAATTTTGAGTAACTTCAAACCCATTCTACCCTCACCCATGGCTGCTAGAATGGTGGTTTGCACACACTGCATGATTATACAGACATTAGTTTTCAAAGGAACTGCAGAAAGGAATAGGAACATGGCAAATTAAAATGTCATAGGGCTCAGTGTTTTCTCAACTATTCAGTCATTTTTATTTAATAAACATGCCTTGTTTTGTTGCAAAACTTTGGTTCATTTCTGGAGTTTTTAAAAAGTTGATTTTGGAAATTTCTGCCAGTGTCTTTGCTGCTTTTATGAAAGATCGAATTTTTGGAGGTCATTTTTCAACCATTCCCACCATGGTAACCTGGTCAGAGCTTCTTGAGCCTTACTTTCAATTAACAGACAGCTTCAGTAATTGTTAAATCACTTTAAAATTAAGTTGCTGAGTCAAGAAAAACCTCACTGCTGAATATCTGGCCTGAAAAAGCCCTATAAGTACATTTATTACTTGATCAGAAAAATTCAAATGCCTAGAGAAGCACGTGGCACAGGGCAAGAAGTATTTAGCAAAGCCAAGATCGCCTCTTGATTCTAAGATTGTAATCACTTGCTTTCTAAAAATGTTAAGACTTTTACAGATCATCTATTTTAGTCCAACTACTTCATTTTATTCATGAGAAAACTGAGGCCCAGAGATTGGAACTGATTTGTCCAAGGTCACACAGCTAGCTGAACAGTCAAAAGAGGACCCCATTTCAATGTTCTATCTACAGTCCCCAGTCATAGTGAAAGCACTACGTCACATTGTTTTTCACTGTCCCTCCAACTGGCCCCACAAATGGTGTTTTCTTCCCCAAATATCCTCATATTCACTCTCCCTTGGTCATATCTATAGTGAATCAAGAAAAGGGCAAAAGCAGACCAGGCGCAGTGGCTCACACCTGTAATCCCAGCACTTTGGGAGGCCAAGGAGGATGGATCACCTGAGGTCAGACGTTCAATACCAGCCTGGCCAATATTGTGAGACCCCGTCTCTACTAAAAATACAAAAATTAGCCGAGCATGGAGGCGGACACCTGTAATCCCAGCTACTCAGGAGGCTGAGGCAGGAGAATTGCTTGAATGCAGGAGGCAGAGGTTGCAGTGAGCCAATATTACGCCACTGCACTCCAGACTGGGGGACAAGAGAGAAACTTCATCTCAAAAAAAAAGAAAAAAAAGAAAAGGGCAAAAATGAAAGGTTTGGACAAAGGTTATTTCTGACTCAGAATCTTGAGGTCCTATAAGGCCTCTTACAGATCTATTTTTAACCAAATATCATGGATAATTAATTACAGCATCTTCTAAAAACTAACCCTGCAAACAGCTCTGTAGAATTAATGGGAAGGCAATAAAAGCTTTAGTGAGATCAGACTGTCCATTATAGAGTGTGAGAAAGAATAGTCATTAAGGAGCCAAAGTCATTAGAGTCCTTTTGCCCTCTCTTCAGGTACTAGAACTGGGGACTAAGAAAATTGGCTAAGAAATGGAAGAAAACAGCCCTGCATAACCATAACCACCAACAACACCATCATCAATAATAGCAACATGTCCTGCCACAACACCACCACAAAGCATGGCTTAGAAAACTTACCACAATATTCCTCAATAATGTTTAGCAGTCCAAGAATTTTCTTTTTAAAAAAAGATAACAGCAAGAGAACATTATCCTTGGAAAATTTTCAAAGAAGAAATTACAAAAAGTTCAGAAAAGTGAGATGGGAAAAGCAATATGGTAGATGCTTCTCAAGTGTTTTATTTTTCATCATTACAATTTTAGCGATGAGAAAACTGAGGTTTAATTTAGCAAGGTCATATAAATTACAGTGTTATGTACTGTCTTCCAAAATATTGTGAATTTCTAATAAAAATTGACAATGTAGATCAAACAGCTTAAAATTATCTATACCCTTTTACATTGTAAATTCATATCTGGGAAACCATACCTAAAACCTAATCATGGGATGGTCATGGTGGAAAACACCTGTAATCTCAACACTTTGGGAGGCCAAGGCAGGAGGATTGCTCGAACGCCTGATGGCAACAAAGTGGGACCCCCATCTCTACAAAAAACAAACAAACAAACAAACAAACAAAAAGAACTAATTATGAATACATGGGGATAAACCTTTATATCCAAAGGTAGGCATTCAACATTATTACTGACGATGAATAATTGAAAACACATAAAATGTCCAATGATTGGGGAATTATTAAGCATGTCCACTTAATGAACTATTATTGAAGCTATTAAAAAGGAAATTACACAAAATTTTCTGAACATGACAAAATAGCTAGAGTGTAACACTATTTAAAAAAAAGCAGAATATAAAAATCTGTACACAATTGTACACAAGTACAGCTATATGCAGAAAATTGTGTTTTGACCCCCAAAAAAGCCAAGAAAAAAATACATCAAAATAATTGTGATTCTTTGTGGAGTGCATATACGTGTAAATTTTAAAGTAAAAAATGATATGATTTAAAGTCCTACTTAAAGCTGGGCATAGTGGCTCATGCCTATAATCCCATCACTTTGGAAAGCCGAGGTGGGCAGATCGCTTGAGCTCAGGAGTTCAATACCAGTCTGGGCAACATGATGAAATACATCTCTACAAAAAAAGCTACAACAATTAGGGCCAGGCACTGTGGCTCACACCTGCAATCCCAGCACTTTGGGAGGCCGAGGCAGGTGGATCACTTGAGGTCAGGAGTTTGAGACCAGCCTGGCCAACATGGTGAAACCCCATCTCTACCAAAAACACAAAAATTAGCCAGGGGTGGTAGTGAGCACCTGTAATCCCACCTACCCAGGAGGCTGAGGCAGGAGAATAGCTTGAATCTGGGAGGTAGAGGTTGCAGTAAACTGAGATTGTGCCTCTGCACTCCAGCCTGGGTGACAGAGCAAGACTCCATCTCAAAAAAAAAAAAAAAAAATTTCCCGACAAAAAGTAGCCCGGTGAGGTGTGCATCCCAGCTACTCAGGAGGCTGACATGGGAAAATCAAATGAGCCTGGGAGGTCGAGGCTGCAGTGAGCCACGATCCTGCCACTACACTCCAGCCTGGGTGACAGAGCCAGACCCTGATTAAAAAAAAAAAAAAAAAAAATCTCACTTAAGCTACTTATTAGCTATGCCATCCTGGGCAAGTTTTCTTAACCTCCATTAGCCTCATTCTACCTCCTTAAAATTGCTCTGAGAACTGGATAGTGTACACAAAGCAGTAGGCACACAGTAGGTACTCAGTATATGGCAGCTAATAATAATATTTTTGTTCATTTCCATATTTTTGTAATAAAGTATGTTTATATTATAATGCAAAGATACCAATAAACTCAATTATTATTTTTTTAATGAAAACTGCCTAAGATCATGTAGCCAGTAAATGAACAAGTCAGAGTCTGAACTCAGGTCCAGCCAAATCCAAGACCATGTTTCTAAATCCTACCATATCCCCATGAAGAAAAGTGAGCCAAGATATAAGGGTCATTGCTATGGATGAAATATGGTGGCAGGAACAGGATAGAGAAGAGAGCTCAGAGTGAAAGATTACTGGAGTCCAAGAGACCTTAATGAGGGAGAAAGAGTAAATGGCAGACAGGCCTGAAGCCTGGGCCTACCAAATAATACTCCTGAGAAAATGACATTCGCTTCACTAGATCTCTCAACCAATAGTCAGGAACGTCTTGCGATCATTTTGTACCACTTACTTGACCCTGGCTGGCACTTAACCAGCAGTCAGTCTCCAGATCAGTCAGAAGGGAAATAAGCAAAAAGGTATAAAAAGCCCATGAGAATAGGGGGCTCATGTTCAGCAGTCTCCTCACTCTGCATGGGTGCTATATTCTTCACTCAAATTCCCCAGTGGAACCTCCGAGGGCCTGGGAGCTTTGAAAGGACACTGGGTTGTGCCCTGCTTTGTGAATCCCAGACCACTGAGTGTGGACCTGAGACCAGGGAAAGCAGCCAGTGTTAAGAAATCCCACATCCGGATTCAGCAGCACATCAAAAAGCTTATCCACCATGATCAAGTGGGCTTCATCCCTGGGATGCAA
>NW_022332622.1:0-3349 GCF_002776525.5 Piliocolobus tephrosceles | reverse complement strand
GCATGTTCTCACTCGTAGGTGGGAACTGAACAATGAGCTCACTTGGACTCCGGAAGGGGAACATCACACAATGGGGCCTATCATGGGGAGGGGGGAGGGGGGAGGGATTGCATTGGGGAGGTATACCTGATATAAATGATGAATTGATGGGTGCTGACGAGTTGATGGGTGCAGCACACCAACATGGCACATGTATACATATTTAACAACCTGCATGTTATGCACATGTACCCTAGAACTTAAAGTATAATAAAAAAAAAAAAAAAAAAACCTACAACCCCATAAATTTCTTTGATATGTCGGTTAGACCATTAATATAGCAAGCTCTAGGCAGAAGACAAAGGGCATTTAATGACCACAAGAAACACTTTTACAAGCTTCCTTTCTCTATAAATCTGACACAGTGATTTACAAAGAACTCATTTGACTCTACTTCTGACTAGCAGAAATAACCTCAAGAATAAGGAGCCTGCTAAAATCTTGGTGTCTTTATTTGGCACAGTACGTGTAAAAGGCCATATGCCATTGGATCTTATTGCCATGTTTATTTGACACATTTCACATGGTTAAAAAATTAAAAATATCTTTGAGGTATACTTTAAAATACGTCTAGAAGATGGCCGAATAGGAACAGCTTCAGTCTCCATCTCCCAGCGCGAGCGACACAGAAGACCGGTGATTTCTGCATTTTCAACTGAGGTACTGGGGTCATCTCACTCGGGAGTGCCAGACAATCGGTGCTGGTCAGCTGCTGCAGCCTGACCAGCGAGAGCTGAAGCAGGGCGAAGCATCGCCTCACCTGGGAAGCACGAGGGGGAAGGGAGTCCCTTTTCCTAGCCAGGGGAACTGAGACACACAACACCTGGAAAATCGGGTAACTCCCACCCCAATACTGCGCTGTAACACAGGCACACCGGAGATTATATCCCACACCTGGCCGGGAGGGTCCCACTCCCACGGAGCCTCCCTCCTTGCTAACACAGCAGTCTGTGGCAATCTAACCGCAAGGCAGCAGCGAGGCTGGGGGAGGGGCGCCCGCCATCGCTGAGGCTTAAGTAGGTAAATAAAGCCGCTGCGAAGCTCGAACTGGGTGGAGCTCACAGCAGCTCAAGGAAACCTGCCTGTCTCTGTAGAGTCCGCCTCTGGGGACAGGGCTCAGATAAACGAGCAGAAGCCTGTACAGACGCGAACGACTCTGTCTGACAGCTTTGAAGAGAGCAGTGGATCTCTCAACACGGAGGTTGAGATCTGAGAAGGGGCAGTCTGCCTGCTCAAGTGGGTCACTGACCCCTGAGTAGCCTAACTGGGAGACATCCCCCACTAGGGGCAGTCTGACACCCCACACCTCACAGGGTGGAGTACACCCCTGAGAGGAAGCTTCCAAAGCAAGAATCAGACAGGTGCACTCGCTGTTCAGCAATATTCTATCTTCTGCAACCTCTGCTGCTGATACCCAGGCAAACAGGGTCTGGAGTGGACCTCAAGCAATCTCCAACAGACCTATAGCTGAGGGTCCTGACTGTCAGAAGGAAAACTATTAAACAGGAAGGACACCTATACCAAAACCCCATCAGTACATCACCATCATCAAAGACCAGAGACAGATAAAACCACAAAGATGGGGAAAAAGCAGGGCAGAAAAGCTGGAAATTCAAAAAATAAGAGCGCATCTCCCCCTCAAAGGAGCACAGCCCATCGCCAGCAACGGATCAAAGCTGGTCAGAGAATGATTTTGATGAGATGAGAGAAGAAGGCTTCAGTTCATCAAACTTCTCAGAGCTAAAGGAGGAATTACGTACCCAGTGCAAAGAAACTAAAAATCTTGAAAAAAGAGTGGAAGAATTGACAGCTAGACTAATTAATGCAGAGAAGGTCATAAACGAAATGACAGAGATGAAAACCATGACACGAGAAATACGTGACAAATGCACAAGCTTCAGTAACCGACTCGATCAACTGGAAGAAAGAGTATCAGCGATGGAGGATCAAATGAATGAAATGAAGCGAGAAGAGAAACCAAAAGAAAAAAGAAGAAAAAGAAATGAACAAAGCCTGCAAGAAGTATGGGATTATGTCAAAAGACCAAATCTACGTCTGATTGGGGTGCCTGAAAGTGAGGGGGAAAATGGAACCAAATTGGAAAACACTCTACAGGATATCATCCAGGAGAACTTCCCCAACCTAGCAGGGCAGGCCAACATTCAAATTCAGGAAATACAGAGAACGCCACAAAGATACTCCTCCAGAAGAGCAACTCCAAGACACATAATTGCCAGATTCACCAAAGTTGAAATGAAGGAAAAAATCTTAAGGGCAGCCAGAGAGAAAGGTCGGGTTACCCACAAAGGGAAGCCCATCAGACTGACAGCAGATCTCTCGGCAGAAACTCTACAAGCCAGAAGAGAGTGGGGGCCAATATTCAACGTTCTTAAAGAAAAGAATTTTAAACCCAGAATTTCATATCCAGCCAAACTAAGTTTCATAAGTGAAGGAGAAATAAAATTCTTTACAGATAAGCAAATGCTTAGAGATTTTGTCACCACCAGGCCTGCCTTACAAGAGACCCTGAAGGAAGCCCTAAACATGGAAAGGAACAACCGGTACCAGCCATTGCAAAAACATGCCAAAATGTAAAGACCATCGAGGCTAGGAAGAAACTGCATCAACTAACGAGCAAAATAACCAGTTAATATCATAATGGCAGGATCAAGTTCACACATAACAATATTAACCTTAAATGTAAATGGACTAAATGCTCCAATTAAAAGACACAGACTGGCAAACTGGATAAAGAGTCAAGACCCATCAGTCTGCTGTCTTCAGGAGACCCATCTCACATGCAGAGACATACATAGGCTCAAAATAAAGGGATGGAGGAAGATCTACCAAGCAAATGGAGAACAAAAAAAAGCAGGGGTTGCAATCCTAGTCTCTGATAAAACAGACTTTAAACCATCAAAGATCAAAAGAGACAAAGAAGGCCATTACATAATGGTAAAGGGATCAATTCAACAGGAAGAGCTAACTATCCTAAATATATATGCACCCAATACAGGAGCACCCAGATTCATAAAGCAAGTCCTTAGAGACTTACAAAGAGACTTAGACTCCCATACAATAATAATGGGAGACTTCAACACTCCACTGTCAACATTAGACAGATCAACGAGACAGAAAGTTAACAAGGATATCCAGGAATTGAACTCATCTCTGCACCAAGCGGACCTCATAGACATCTATAGAACTCTCCACCCCAAGTCAACAGAATATACATTCTTCTCAGCACCACATCACACTTATTCCAAAATTGACCACATAATTGGAAGTAAAGCACTCCTCAGCAAATGTA
>NW_022332621.1:0-7907 GCF_002776525.5 Piliocolobus tephrosceles | reverse complement strand
AAAAGTGTAACCCTGTGAGTTGCACTCACACATAGCAATGCAGGTTCCCAGAATGGTTCTTTCCACTTTCTGTTTGAGGATATATCCTTTTTCTACATAGCCCTCAGTGAGCTCCCAAATATCACTTCGCGGAATCCAAGAAAACAGCCTCAGCAAACTCTGCCAAGAAGCAGTGTGTGGAACTCTGTGTGATGAAGTCACATATCAGAAAGGAATCTCTCAGAAAGCTTCCCTCTAGTTATTATGTGACGATAGTTCCTTTTTCACCATGGGACCCAATTGGCTCCCAAATATCACCTTGCAGATTGTAGGAAAAGAGTGTTAGCAAACTGCTTCCTGAGGACAAAGAAGTAACTCTGTGGGACGAATTCACAGATCACAAAAAAGTTTCTCAGAAACCTTTTTTCCCGTTTTTAACTGATGATATTTACTTTATCAGCGTAGGCCTCAAAGTCTTCCAAATAGAACTTCTCAGTTTCCCCAAAGACAGTGTTAGTGGCCTACTCCAGGAAACATAAGTATAACTCTGTGAGATGAATTCACACATCACAGAGAAGTTTCTAAGAAAGCTTCTTTCCAGTTTTCCTCTGAGGACGCTTGCTTTGTCACCATAAGCTTCATTGTGCTAAGAAGAATCCCATTGCAGATTCTAAGCAAACTGTCTTAGCAAACTGAGAGATGAAGAGAAATGTGTAACTATGTGAGTTGCACTCACACAGAGAAATGCAGTTTCTCAGAAAGCTTTTTGCCACTTTCTGTCTGAAGATACATCCTTTTTCAACATAGCCCTCAATGAGCTCCGAAATATCACTTCGCAGAATCCAAGACAGCAGCCTTAGTAAACTCTGCCAAGAAGCAATGTGTGGAATTCTGTTGGATGAAGTCACATCTCAGAAAGCAATCTCTCAGAAATCTTCCATCTAGTTATTATGTGATGATATTTCCTTTTTCACCTTGGGCCCCAATTGGCTCCCAAATATCACCTTTCAGATTCTACGAAAAGAGTGTTAGCATTCTGCTTCCTGAGGACAAAGATGCAACTCTGTGGGACGAATTCAAAGATCACAAAGAAGTTTCTCAGAAAGCTTCTTTGCCATTTTTAACTGATGATATTTCCTTTATCAGCGTGGGCCTCAATGCCAACCAAAGTAGAACTTCTCAGTTTCCTCAAAGACAGTGTGAGTGGCCTGCTTCATGAAACATAAGTGTAACTCTGTGAGATGAATTCATACATCACAGAGAAGTTTCTAGGGAAGGTTCTTTCCAGTTTTCCACTTTGGACACTTCCTTTGTCACCGTAAGCTTTATTGCGCTAAGAAGAATCCCATTGCAGATGCCAAGCAAACTGTCTTAGCAAACTGATAGCTGAAGAGAAAAGTGTAACTCTGTGAGTTGCACTCTCACATAGACATGCAGTTTCTCAGAATGCTTCTTGCCACTTTCTGTCTGAGGATATATCGTTTTTCACCATAGCCCTCAATGAGCTCGCAAATATCACTTTGCAGAATCCAAGACAATAGCCTTAGAAAACTCTGCCAAGAAGCAATGTGTGGAACTCTGTGTGATGAAGTCACATATTAGAAAGCAATCTCTCAGAAAGCTTCCCTCTAGTTATTATGTGAGGATATTTCCTTTTTCACATGGGCCCCAATTGGCTCCCAAATATCACCTTGCAGATTCTACGAAAAGAGTGTTATCAAACTGCTTCCTGAGGACAAAATATAACTCTGTGAGACGACTTCACAGATCTCAAAGAATTTTCTCAGAAAGCTTCTTTCCCGTTTTTCACTGATGATATTTCCTTTATCAGCGTAGGCCTCAAAGCCTTCCAAAGTAGAACTTCTCAGTTTCCCCAAAGACAGTGTTAGTGGCCTACTCCATGAAACATAAGTGGAACTCTGTGACATGAATTCACACATCACAGAGAGGTTTCTACAAAGGTTCTTTCCAGTTTTCCTCTGCAGACACTTGCTTCATCACCGTAAGCTTCATTGCGCTAAGAAGAATACCATTGCAGATTCCAAGCAAACTGTCTTAGCAAACTGAGAGTTGAAGAGAACACTGTAACACTGTGAGTTGCACACACCCATAGCAATGCAGTTTCTCAGAATGCTTCTTGCCACTTTCTGTCTGAGGATATATATATTTTTTCACCATAGCCCTCAATGAGCTCCCAAATATCACTTTTCAGATTCCAAGACAACAGCCTTAGCAATCTCTGCCATGAAGCAATGTGTGGAACTCCGTGTGATGAAGTCACATATCAGAAAGCAATCTCTCAGAAAGCTTCCCTCTGGTTATTATGTGATGATAGTTCCTTTTTCACGGTGGCCCCAATTGGCTCCCAAATATCACCTTGCAGATTCTATGAAAAGAGTGTTAGCAAACTGCTTCCTGAGGACAAAGATGTAACTGTGTGAGTCGAATACACAGATCACAAAGAAGTTTCTCAGAAAGCTTCTTTCTCGTTTTTAACTGATGATATTTCCTTCACCAGCCTAGGCCTCACTGCTATCCAAAGTAGAACTACTCAGTTTCCTCAAAGACAGTGTTAGTGGCCCTCTCCATGAAACATAAGTGTAACACTGTGAGATGAATTCACACATCACAGAGAAGTTTCTAAGAAAACTTCTTTCCAGTTTTCCTCTGCGGACACTTGCTTTGTCACCGTAAGCTTCATTGCGCTAAGAAGAATCCCATTGCAGATTCCAAGCAAAATGTCTTAGCAAACTGAGAGCTGAAAAGTGTAACTCTGTGAGGTGCACACACACAGCAATGCACTTTCTCAGAATGCTTCTTGCCACTTTCTGTCTGAGGATATATCGTTTCTCTCCATAGCCCTCAATGAGCTCCCAAATATCACTTCGCAGAATCCAAGACAACAGCCTTAGCAAACTCTGCCAAGAAACAATGTGTGGAATTCTGTGTGATGAAGTCACATATCAGAAAGCAATCTCTCAGAAAGCTTCCCTCTAGTTATTATGTGATGATGTATCCTTTTTCACCATGGGCCCCAATTGGCTCCCAAATATCACCTTGCAGATTCTAGGAAAAGAGTGTTAGCAAACTGCTTCCAGAGGACAAAGATGTAACTCTGTGAGAGGAATTCACAGATCACAAAGACGTTTCTCAAAAACCTTCTTTCCTGATTTAAACTGATGATATTTCCTTTAGGATTGTATGCCTCAGTGCCATCCAAAGTAGAACTTCTGAGTTTCCTCAAGGACAGTGTTAGTGGCCTGCTCCATGAAATATAACTGTAACACTGTCAGATGAATTCATACATCATAGAGAAGTTTCTAAGAAAACTTCTTTCCAGTTTTCCTCTGCGGACACTTTCTTTGTCACCATACGCTTCATTGCGCTAAGAAGAATCCCATTGGAGATTCCAACCAACTGTCTTAGCAAACTGATAGTTGAAGAGAAAAGTGTAACTCTGTGAGTTGCACTCACACATAGCAATGCAGTTTCTCAGAATGCTTCTTGCCACTTTCTGTCTGAGGATATATCCTTTCTCACCATAGCCCTCAATGAGCTCCCAAATATCACTTCGCAGTATCCAAGACAACAGCCTTAGCAAACTCTACCAAGAAGCAATGTGTGGAACTCTGTGTGATGAAGTCACATTTCAGAAAGCAATCTCTCAGAAAGCTTCCCTCTATTTATTATGTAATGATATTTCCTTTTTCACCATGGGCCCCAATTGGCTCCCAAATATCACCATGCATATCCTAGGAAAAGAGTGTTAGCCAACTGCTTCCTGATGACAAACATGTAACTCTGTGAGACGACTTCACAGATCTCAATGAAGTTTCCCAGAATGCTTCTTTCCCGTTTTTAACTGATGATATTTCCTTTATCAGCGTAGGCATCAATGCCATCCAAAGTAGAATTTCTCAGTTTCCTCAAAGACAGTGTTGGTGGCCTGTTCCATGAAACTTAAGTGTAACTCTGTGAGATGAATTCACACATCACAGAGAAGCTTCTAATAAAGCTTCTTTCCAGTTTTCCTCTGCGGAGAATTGCATTGTCACCGTAAGCTTCATTGCGCTAAGAAGAATCCCATTGCAGATTCCAAGCAAACTTTCTTAGCACACTGATAGTTGAAGAGAAAAGTGTAACTCTGTGAGTTGCACTCACACATAGCAATGCAGTTTCTCAGAATGTTTCGTGCCACTTTCTGAGGATTTATCCCTTTTCACCATAGCCTTCAGTGAGCTCCCAAATATCACTTTGCAGAATCCAAGATATCAGCCTTAGCATACCCTGACAAGAAGCAATGTGTGGAACTCTGTAAGATGAAGTCACATATCAGAAACCAGTCTCCCAGAATGCTTCCTTCTAGGTATTATGTGATGATACTTCCTTTTTCATCATGGGCCCCAATTGGCTCCCAAATATCACATTGCAGAACTACGAAAAGAGTGTTAGCAAACTGCTTCCTGAGGAATAAGTTGTAACTCTGTGAGATGAATTCACAGATCACAAAGAAATTTGTCAGAAAGCTTCTCTCTCGTTTTTCACGGATGACATTTCCTTTGCCAACACAGGCCTCCATCTGATCCAAAGTAACCTTTCTTAGTTTCTTCAAAGACAGTGTTAATGGCCTGCTCCATGAAATATCAGTGTAAATCTGTGAGATGAATTCACATATCAACAAGAAGTTTCTAAGGAAGCTTCTTTCTTGTTTTCATCTGAAGAGAATTCCTTTGTCACCACAATTTTCATTGCACTGAAAAATATCCCATGGCAGATTTCCAGTAAACTGTGTTAGCAAACTGATGACGAAGAGAAACGTGTAACTCTGTGAGTTGCATTCACACATCGCAATGCAGTTTCTCATTAGGCTTCTTTCCAGTTTCCGTCTGAGGATACATCCTTTCTCACCATATCCCTCAAAGAGCTCCCAAATATCACATTGCAGAAAACATGGCAACACTGTTAGTGAACTGTTCCAAGAAGGGAAGGGTGGGACTCTGTGTGATGGAGTCACACATCAGAAAGCAATCTCTCAAAAAGCTATTATCTAGATGTTATATGAGAATACTTCCTTTTTCACAGTCGACCCGAATTGGCACCCAAATATGATTTTACAGATTCCACGAAAAGAGTGTTTGCAAACTGCTTCCTGAGGAATAAGTTGTAACTCTGTAGGATGAATTCACAGATCACAAAGAAATTTCCCAGAAGGCTTCTCTCTCGCTTTACACTGATTATATTTCATTTTCCAGCGCAGGCCTCCATGTGATCCAAAGTAACCTTTCTTAGTTTCTTTAAAGACAGTGTTAATGGCCTCCTCCATGAAATATAAGTGTAACTCTCTGAGATGCATTCACACATCAGCAAGAAGTTTCTAAGGAAGCTTCCTTCCAGTTTTCATCTGAGGAGATTTCCTTTCTCACCATAAGCCTATTGCGCTGAGAAATATCCCATTGCAGATTGCCAGGAAACTGTGTTACCAAACTGATGACTGAAGAGTAACGTGTAACTCTGTGAGTTGCATTCACACATTGCAATGCAGTTTCTCAGAAGGCTTCTTTCCAGTTTCCGTCTGAGGATATATCCTTTCTCACCATAGCCCTCTAAGAGCTCCCAAATATCACATTGCAGAATCCACGGAAACAGTGTTAGCAAAGTGTTCCAAGAAGGGAAGGGTGGAACTCTGTGTGATGACGTCACTCATCAGAAAGCAATCTCTGAGAAAGCTATTCGCTGGTTGTTACGTGAGGATACTTCCTTTTTCAATGTGGCCCCGAATTGGCTCCCAAATATCACTTTTCAGATTCCACGAAAAGGATGTTAGCAAACTGCATCCTGAGGAATAAGTTGTAACTCTGTGAGGTGAATTCATAGATCACAAAGAAATTTCTCAGAAAGGTTCTCTCTCGTTTTTAACTGATGATATTTCTTTTGCCAGCGCAGACACCCAGGCGATCCAAAGGAACCTTGCTTAGTTTCTTCAAAGACAGTGTTATTGGTCTGCTCCATGAAATATATAGGTGTAAGTCTGTGAGATGAGTTCACACATCAACAAGAAGTTTCTGAGGAAGCTTCTTTCTAGTTTTCATCTGAGGTGATTTCCCTTGTCACCGTAAGCTTCATTGCCCTGAGAAATATCCCATTGCAGATTTCCAGAAAACTTTGTTAGCAAACTGATGACAAAAGAGAAACGTGTAACTCTGCGAGTTGCATTCAAACATCGCTATGCAGTATCTCAGAAGGCTTCTTTCCAGTTTCTGTCTGAGGATATATCCTTTCTCACCATAGCCCTCAATGAGTTCCCAAATATCACTTTGCAGAATCCACGGCAACAGTGTTAAAAAACTATTACAGTAAGAGAAGTGTGGAACTCTGTGTGATGAAGCCATATATCAGAAAGAAATCTATCAGAAAGCTATTTTCTAGTTGTTATGTGAGGATACTTCCTTTTTCACAGTGGGCCCGAATTGGCTCCCAAATATCACTTTACAGATTCCACGAAAAGAGTGTTAGCAAACTGCTTCCTGAGGAATAAGTTGTTACTCTGTGAGATGAATTCACAGATCACAAAGAAATTTCTCAGAATGCTTCTCTCTCGTTTTTCACTGATGATATTTCCTTTGCCAGCCCAGGCCTCCATGCGATCCAAAGTAACCATACTTGGTTTCTTCAAAGAGAGTGTTAACGGCCTGTTCCTTGATATATAAGGGTAACTCTGTAAGATGAATTCACAAATCAACAAGAAGTTTATAAGGAAGCTTTTTCCTAGTTTTTATCTGAGGAGATTTCCTTTGTCACCATAAGCTTCATTGTGCTGAGAAATAAGCCATTGCCTATTTCCAGAAAAGTTCGTTAGCAAACTGATGACTGAAGAGAAACGTGTAAATCTGTGAGTTGCATTCACACATCGCAATGCAGATTCTCAGAAGGCTTCTTTCCAGTTTTGGTCTGAGGATATATCCTTTCTCACCATAGCCCTCAATGAGCTCCCAAAGATCATATTGCAGAATCCACGGAAACATTGTTAGCAAACTGTTCCAAGAAGGGAAGGGTGGAACTCGGTGTGATGAAGTCACACATCAGAAAGCAATCTCTCAGAAAGCTATTTTCTAGTTGTTATGGGAGGATACTTCCTTTTTCACAGTGGGACGGAATTGTTTCCCAAATATCACTTTACAAATTCCACGAAAGAGTGTTAGCAAACTGCTTCCTGACGAATAAGTTGTAACTCTGTAGATGAATTCAGAGATCACAAAGAAATTTCTCAGAAAGCTTCTCTCTCGTTTTTCACTGATGATATTTCCTTTGCCAGAGCAAGCCTCCATGCCATCCAAAGTAACCTTTCTTAGTTTCTTCAAAGACAATGTTAAAGGCCTGCTCCATGAAATATAAGTGTAACTCCGGGAGATGAATTCACACATCAACAAGAAGTTTCTAAGGAAGCTTCTTTCTAGTTTTCATCTGAGGAGATTTCCTTTGTCACCCTAAGCTTCATTGCACTGAGAAATATCCCATTGCAGATTTCCAGAAAACAGTGTTAGCAAACTGATGACTGAAGAGAAACGTGTAAGTCTGCAAGTTGCATTCACACATTGAAATGAAGTTTCTCAGAAGGCTTGTTTCCAGTTTTTGTCTGAGGATATATCTTTTCTCATCATTGCGCTCAATGAGCTCCCAAATATCACATTGCACAATACATGGCAACAGTGTTACCAAACTGTTCCCAGAAGAGAAGCATGGAATTCTGTGTGATGAAGTCACATATCAGAAAGCAATCTCTCAGAAAGCGATTCTCTAGTTGTTATATGAGGATACAACCTTTTTCACATTGGGCCCGAATTGGCTCCCAAATATCACTTTAGAGATTCCACGAGAAGAGTGTTAGCCAACTGCTTCCTGAGGAATAAATTGTAACTCTGTGAGATGAA
>NW_022332620.1:0-3006 GCF_002776525.5 Piliocolobus tephrosceles | reverse complement strand
GAATCTTTCTGAGGAAATGATTTCTGATGTGTTAATTCATCTCAGAGAGTTACAAGATTCTTTTCATGTAGCAGTTTGCTAGCACTGTTTTTGGGATATCTGAGAAGGGATATTTTAGATCACATTGAAGCCTATGGTGACAAAGTAAATATTCTCAGATAAAAAGTAGAAGGAATCTTTCTGAGAAAGTTCTTTGTGATGCATGAATTCTTCTCACAGAGTTACAATGTTCTTTTCTTTGAACAGTTCGATAACACTGTTTTCATGGAATCTGCAACAGGATTTGCAGAGCACATAGAAGCCTATGTTGACAGAGAAAGTATCCTCAGATAAAAACTGAAAAGAAGCTTTCTGTGAAACACTTTGTGATGTGTGAGTTCATCTCACAGAATTACAGCGTTCTTTTCATTGCATAGTTTGCTAACACTGCTTTCTTGGAATCTGCAATAGGATATTTCGGAGCACGTGGTAGCTTATGTTGACAAAGGAAATATCCTCATATATAAAATAGAAGGAAGCATTCTGAGAAACAGTTTTGTCATGTGTTAATTCATCTCACAGAGTTACATCGTTCATTTCATGTAGCAGTGTGGTAGCAATGTTTTTGGGGAATCTGAGAAGGGATATTTTGTATCGCATTGAAGCCTACGGTGACAAAGGGAATATCCTAAGATAAAAACCAAAAAGAAGCTTTCCAATAACCTGCTTTGTGATTTCTGAATTCATCTCACAGAGTTTCACCTTTCTTTTCTTGGAGAAGTTTGCTAACACTGCTTTCCTGGAATTTGCAAAGGAATATTTGGGAGTACCTTGAGGCCTATGGTGAAAAAAGGAACATCCTCAGATAAAAACTAAAAGGGAGCTTTATGAGAAACTGCTTTGTGATGGGTGAATTCATCTCACAGAATTACACGTTTTTTTTTTTTTACAATGGGCAGTTTGCTAACTCTGTTTTCATGGAATCTGCAAAGGGATATTTCGGAGTGCATCAAAACTTAAGGTGACAAATGAAATACCCTCATGTAAAAACTAGAAAGAAGGTTTCTGAGAAAACGCTTTGTGATGTGTTAATTCATCTCCCAGAGTTACATGATTCTTTTCATGGAACAGTTTGGAAGCACTGTTTCTGGGGATTCTGAGAAGGGATATTTTTGATCGCTTTGAATCCTATGGTGACAAAGGAAATATCCTCAGATAAAAACCTGAAACAAACTTTCTGAGAACCTGCTTGGTGATTTTTAAATCCATCTCACAGAGTTGCAGGATTCTTTTCATGGATCAATTTGGTAACACTTTTTTTGGAGAATCTGAGAAGGGATAGATTTAATCACCTTGAAGACTATGGTGAAAAAGGAATATCCTCCCATAAAAACTAGAAAGAAGTTTTCTGAGAAAGTTTTTTATGATGTGTGAATTAGTCTCACAGAGTCACACCTTTCTTTTCATGGAGGAGTTTGATAATACTGTTTTCATGGAATCTGGAAAGGGATATTTGGGAGCACATTGAGGCCTAGGAAATATCCTCAGATAAAAACAAGAAAGAAGCATTCTGAGAAATAATCTTTCTGCGAATTCATCCAACAGAGTTATACTATTGTTTTCAATGCGCAGTGTGATTACACTATTCCTGGAATCTGCAATAGGATATTTGGGAGGGCTTGAAGCCTATGCTGACAAATTAAATATCCTCAGACTGAAACCAAAAAGAAGCTTTCTGCAAAACTGCTTTGGGATGTGTGAATTCATCTCACAGATTTACAAATTTCTTTTAATGGAGCAGTTTCCTGGCAATATTTTCATGGAATCGGCAAAGGACTGTTTGAGACCACATTGTGGCAAATGGTGAAAAAGGAAATATCCTCAGAGAAAAACTAAAAAGAAGCTTTCTGAGAAATTGCTTTTTGATTTGTGAATTCATTTCACAGAGATACACTATTCCCTTCAGGGAGCATTTGGTAGACCTGTTCTAGGAGTATCTGAGGAGGGATATTTTGGATCGCATTGAAGCCTGTAGTGACAAAGGAAATATCCTCAGATAAAATCTAGAAAGAAAGTTTCTGAGAAACTTATTTGTGTTGTTGTGTGAATTCATCTCACGGTGTTACAACATTCTTTTCACTGAGAAGTTTCCTAACACTTTTTTCATGGAATCTTGGATGCGATATTCTGGAGCACATTGAGGAATATGGCCAATCAGGAAATATCCTCAGATAAAAACAGGAAAGAAGCTTTCTGAGAAACTACTTTGTGGTTTGTGAATTGATCTCCCAGAGTTACACCATTCTTTCCATAGAGCAGTTTGGTAGCACTGTTTTTGGGCTATCTGAGAAGGGATATTTTGGACCACTTTGAAGTTGAAGGTGACAAAGGAAATATCCTCAGGTAAAAACTCAAAATAAGCTTTTTGAGAAACTGCTTTGTAATGTGTGAAATTATCTCAAAGAGTTACACCTTTCTTTTCATGGAGCAGTTTGATAACACTGTTTTTGTGGAATCTACAATAGGATATTTGGGAGCACATTGAAGCCTTTAGTGAAAAAGTAAGTATCGTCAGATGAAAACCAAAAAGAATCTTTCTGTGAAACTGCTTTGTGATGTGTGAATTCACCTCGCTGAGTAATACTGTTATTTTCATTGAGAAGTTTGCTAACACTTTTTTTGTTTAATCTTCAATGGGATATTCAGGAGCACATTGAAGAATATGGTGAAAAAGGAAATAACCTCAGATAAAAACTAGAAAGAGGCTTTCAGAGAAACTGCCTTGTGATGTGTGCATTCATCTCATAGAGCTAAACGTTTCTGTTGAGGGAACACTTTGGCATCACAGTATTTGTGGTGTCTGAGAAGGGATATCTGGGAGTGTATTGAAGCCTATGGTGGCAAATGAAATATCCTCAGACAACAACCAATGAGAAGTTTTCGGAGAAACAGCTTTCTGATGTTTGAATTCATCTCACAGATTTACAGCTTGCCTTTCATGGAGCAGTTTGCTGACAGTATTTTCAT
>NW_022332617.1:0-1095 GCF_002776525.5 Piliocolobus tephrosceles | reverse complement strand
TACATTTTGAAGGAAAGTTTAAGTGATTCGTATGAGATTATTGAAATGGCTTTAAAACTGTTTCTATTCTCAACACAGGACTGTGAGACCGGTTTTTTAGTGAGTGTTATCAAACAAAATAGTGAAACAGTTTAGATATACATTATTGTCTGTGGCTAGCACTACTGCCAATGCAAACTAGATTAAGTTAATAAGTGAGTTTGTCTCATTAATATTTGCTATTAATATTTACCCAGAGAGTGTTTGCATGCTTTTAATGTGGAGAATAATCATCTCCCTCATAAATTTGTATTTAGTTTCATCTGTATAATGACAAAAAGTTTGTGTATATTTTCTCTAGTAATTGACTACTTGCATTTGCAATAAATGACTTAAATAGATATTTAATTATTTCCCTATGTAGTGTTGGTTGTGATTGTATTACCATTTAGTATGCCTTGTTGGATATAAAACATGAAAAATCTTGCCACCCAGTAGACTGTGATAATGCTGAAGTTAAACCCAGCTCATTTTGATTCCAAAGACCATGCCCTTTCTACTCTAATAGATTGTCACCGTATCTTTCACTGCTGTTATTTCCTAAATAATATTTCATAAAAGCAAAATGTACACATTTAAAAAATCTATTTAAAAATATCAAATGAAGAAAAATCTCTATTTTTCAACTTGGCTATTTGGCATTTCGTGTGATTTTGTTTCATGGAAGCTGTTATGGGACTGGCTTTTCTTGATGAAATTTGCTACATGAAACTAGATCAATGTAAACTACTAACTGGATGATTTGTATCTTAGTCTGCTGTTGTAAAAAAAAAATGACAGTTGTATAAAGCTCTCCAAGGAGACATGTTTTCCAAAAGCAATAATTGATATGAATGAAATGTAGGCTTTGGATAAAGGTTACAGAGATATTTGATTGTTCTGCATTAAGAAATCATTTTTCAAATTAGCATTAAGAGAAATCTATTTTTTCCATATATCTTCTACATATATGGGTGATTTCTTTTCCTGTAAGATATGGTAGTTGCTTGTGTGGAATTTCTAACATGTGTTTTCTTGTCTACAAAACCATGTGGGTATTTTTCCACTGATTCTCCT
>NW_022332616.1:0-1384 GCF_002776525.5 Piliocolobus tephrosceles | reverse complement strand
AAGGAGAGAAAATAAAATTTAATACACAAAAGAAGACATCGAATTCCGTCAACCATCAGTACTTGTTATATACAAAAGTGACAACAGAGTGGGGAGAGTAGGTAGGAAGATAGTTAACACATAATTTTTAAAAGGTCCTTTAAAGGCTCTGAAAAGGAAGAACAAGTCCTTAGATTTGTATTGTCTACCTAAAATAAGAAAGTAAATTTAAAATGATCAATACGTTGTCGTATCAGAAAGAAATTTCAGAACACCAAGGATAACTCCATTGGAAGTTCTATGGGATGGGATGGGATGGAAGTAGAGGCTGCTATGAAATGAATAACAGTAGAGAGACATCTGGATTCTCATTAGTAATAGTAAGTGCAAGACTCTGAAGAATTATCTGTCTACATGTGCAGTATGTCTATTTCACTAGAACTCTTTCTTTAACCAAACCAACATTCAACTGTGAGCACAAGATAAAAACACTGAAAGCATGCCTAAACACACAGTGTTTCCCAATGTCCACCCCTGTCTGGGAGAATTACTGGAGGAGACATTTTGAAAAAAGGAGCAATAAGTCTGAGAGAGAGATTGTATAAGAAATAGTGAAGAACAATAAAACCGGTAAAATTTATGCTTAGGCATAAATAAAGGTAGCTTTTGAAGAAAACAATAGGACCTTTGATTTTGGATCGAATGTACTGTTTATCTGAATGTAGAGTAGGCTTTTCAATGTGCGGATACAGAAGATGGCAGGGAGTGGGAGGAAGAGCAAAATAATTGCTAAGATTCTTGATTTACATGAGAAAAATATAAAGAAAATGATTAACAAAGGCATTGCGTAGAAGTAGCAAAGCTTAAATACACATGTTAAAATTTCAAGGGGAACCATTTAAAAAATATTAATGAGATGTCAGACTTTCAAACCATTAGAGAAAAATAAATGTAAGGTAGCTGCATGAATTCATCAAAAGACAAGAATAATATTTATTAAAGCAGAGAAAGTAGAAAACATAAAAGAAGTTGTTAAAAATGATTTAAACATCTCAGTAATCACAAATCAAATCAATATCTGAAAACAATTTAAATGCTCAGTTTCAAACTGGGTTTTAAATAGCTCTTTTCTTTTGTTTAAAAGAGCATTAAACATTTAATCTTAGAAAATAAAATGACTCATTAATAGAGGGAGCAAAGAAATAAAAGAATATCAAACATATGTCCAAAAAAAAGGTGTGTTAATATTGGTGTTAGGAAAAAGAAAATGTTAATCGAATACATTTAAGAGGACATCTTCAATATCCTTTTAAAGAGGATATTTTTAAAATCTGTCACACTAGGAATATATTTTGTGCTAAGCCTATTTTGGCCTCTATAAAGAAGCAAGTAACAGATACAATTT
>NW_022332615.1:0-1746 GCF_002776525.5 Piliocolobus tephrosceles | reverse complement strand
CCATTCTGAGATTTCTGACATACTGTGTCAAGACATGAAACTCTAAGTCAAGATGTGGGGAAATATGTGCCAAAAGGTTATGGCTTAGTTGAAAACACAGCTGCTGACAAAAAAAGATAGGAAAATGGTAGGCTTTTTGTGTATCACAGCCAGCAGAGACTGCACCCTTTCTCCAAATAGCAACAGTACTTGTAAAAAGTATGTGAAGTCAAGTAGCATCTATTCTAACTATTTCATATTTGTGAAACACTTCTCTCATGTGGCTATAAGCTCCCTGTGGGCACACCTGATCTCACAGTTCTTTTTCACTCTCATAGCACAGTGGCAGTCACCTACTGTGAGGATAAATGCTTACTGTTTAAAGTCAGAATGATTCAATCATAGTAATAGTTATTGGCTGCCTATTCTATGTCCCAACACAGGCTGATACAGAAATTGCTTTCTATCCCAAGGGGGTACCCTCGATGCTTTTTTACGTAGGGAATATTTTTCAAATATTGTCATACAAAGCTGAAGCACTGGGCTTTGAAGGTATGTAAAGTAGTCCTGAAATTCATCTGTGGATGTACGTTGGCCCTGACACATCTTCCTGGAAAGGAGGTAGAATTAATTAACTGCCTTATTCCCAGGGATAGGAGAGTTGAGGTTTTGGGGTAACAAAAAGTAAACCTGTCTCTGAATATTAGGAAACTGGAATAATCAGTGGAATGCTGTAGTATCTTCATTAATAATGACACAGATTGTATTACAATGCTTTTATGTCCTAGCAATACCAAAATTTATCCTAATCTATTGATAAACACTAAACCGAGAGATCTTCATTCTATGTGGAAAGTAAAAATATTGATTCCTACTATATTCTGGGTTCTGTGTGAAACACATCACATAAAGATGGGCATTTTGCTCTGGAAATAAATTTATAGGTAGGTTCTTTCCACCCATTTCACATAAGATAAAACTTAGACTTAAAAAATAAGTATCTTTTCCAATTTCATAGAACTAAAATCAAGATGAGCCCTACAAAAAGGATGTACAAGGGGATGGATTTTTCCACTTCTCCTTTCTATTGTATATAACTGCATGAAACAGGGTGGTATGCCTTAATATTGTTGCAACTAATTCGTAAAAGTACTAGAACTAGAAAAATAAATATTAAAGTAGAACAATTTCACATTTTCAGCTATTGTGTTTATTGAAAATTTAACAGTAGCTGCATAAAAGTAGTTGATGTCGTTATCTTTTCTTCCAACAGAAAAACAATAAAATCTATATAATTTAATTTTACATTTGAAGTAAATGCTAATCACAATAACCTATAAAGTTATTCTCTGGAAAGTTTTCCTGTAAAACAAATGTAACTGTTTTTAATTAGACTACATTGTATGCACAATGTCACATTTGATGCTGAAATGGGAAATTAAAGGATTCAATCTCATTGGCCTTAAGTTAATTCAAAATAAAAAATAACATCTCACTTTGGGGTTTAAGCAATAAATACAGCTTTAAAAGTTCTGTTTTTGAAGTTTCAGTTGGTCTTTTTTTTTTTTTTAATCATTTGGAAGTTTCAATTTTTAGCACAAGCTACCTCCTATATATACACTACTGCTTCTCCTGCCCAGAAAATAATGTCATTATAAAAGCAGTTTTGAGAGGGTAAAACACAAAGCAATAGAGAAAAGAAAAGAAAAGAAAAAAAAATCTCTTCAGGTATTTTCTTTGTAAAGATGTTTGGAGTAATTTCAATAG
>NW_022332614.1:0-12045 GCF_002776525.5 Piliocolobus tephrosceles | reverse complement strand
GCTTTCTGCATTCTGCTAGTTTCACTGCAAACTGTGGCCAGTGGGGCAGCCTTGGCCCCACAGTGGCGAGGAGTCAATATTCAGTGAGAAGCACCTGTCTAGGAAGTTACAGGGCCATTTTTGACTAGCCTTCCCAATCTGGACATCATGGAGTAGAATCAGCTAGGCATGTGAATGGCATCTATTTACACACACACACACACACACACACACACACACACACACAGAGGACTATACTGTTTTCCTGGACAGTCATTTTTCCTGCATTTCCTGGAGGAACTACTGGAATCACAAATCACAATTTGTGGCTTGTCCTGGGTAATGAGTCATTGGATGGAATTTCATTTGGTAGATTCAAAGAGAGTTAGTGTTGATCTATGAAGCCAGATGATTTAAGAAATGGAAGCAGTAACAAGTAAATTGCTTTTCTCTTGTACTGCAAAATGCTTTCTACGTGTTTTTGGCTTTTCATTTTAAAGTGGATTTATAATGTCATTTCTCTCCACCTCAAGGTTCAAGTAAACCTCTTCCCTCTGATGAATCCTAAATGACTCCTCATTTCCCACAAACAGATTGTTCAAAGGAGTTTTTAATATCTTGTTTTCAGGCCAGGCGCAGTGGCTCATGCCTGTAACACCAGCACTTTGGGAGGCCGAGGCGGGCAGATCACGAGGTCAGGAGATCGAGACCATACTGGCTAACATGGTGAAACCCCATCTCTACTGAAAAAATACAAAAAAAATTAGCTGGGCATGGTGGTGGGCGCCTGTAGTCCCAGCTACTCTGGAGGCTGAGGCAGGAGAATAGCATGAACCTGGGAGGCAGAGCTTGCAGTGAGCCGAGATCATGCCACTGCACTCCAGCCTGGATGACAGAGCGAGACTGTCTCAAAAAAAAAATTCTGGTTTTACACTGGAAGCTGGAATTTTCAATTCTGTAGGACACACAAATGAATATACATTTCCTGTTAGAGGCTTTATTTATTCTGACTCCTCTCATGAAAAATTATGTCCAACTATATTCAAATTCCTTGGCCTTATAATCAAGTCTTGCCACTAACCAACCTAGACTCACTTGCCTTTATTTATTTGTTCATCTGGAAGCAATAGGAAAGCCTTAGAATCTGCCATTTGGTATGCTAGTTGTTAAAGAGGATACAGAAAAGAAAAAGGTTCTGGGATACAGATAAGCCCAGCTGCTTCCTTCAAGCAATTAATTCACTGACCTTTGGCCAGGACAGATATGCGAGTGGATACTCCTATGAGATATGTTGAACCTGTGTTGAAGTGTGTGCAAAGGACTATGGGAGGAGAGGAGAGCTGTTGCTTCTCACAGCATCATCCCTCTACCTGGGAGGCAGAGAGTCCAAGAATGCTTCAAAATGGCCTTTTCCATCTTCATAATGGCCTTCCTGCCTTCCCATTTGTGGGCACAGGTGCCTCCTGCCCTAGCAACCTTAAGGTGCCCTGTTGCCAGGACCCTGAGGCTCCCTCATGTTTACAGATAGATTGTAAATTACACATGAAAAAGGTCTCATATTAACTATTTTAACTTTACAGAAACCCCACAGAAGTGCAACCCACTAGGTCTTGAGCTCCTTGAAGGCAAGGACTATGTAATGCCACATCTGTAACCCAAGAACCCAGCACAAAGTGTTGCATATGGCAGATGCTCAATAAATGTTTTGAACTGCTGGGGGAAAAAGTACTATGGGAATCTGGAAGAGGGGCCAGCTAACTCCACATAGGGGACCCTGGAGCTGTGTTCAAAAATGTGTGGTCCACTGCTTCACTTGACGAGCCTGAAACATATGTAGAGATTTATAAGAGATTAATAGGCTCAAGAATTTGAAAGGATACTCCAGACAGCTCAGAGCTCTTGCCCCCAGAATATGTGAGGCATCGAAACAGGAAAGTATAAACGTTTATAGCAAATTTCTTCCCCCCTCCACCCCAAAGTCTTCCTCTGTCACCCAGGCTGGAGTGCAGTGTCACAATCTTAGCTCACTGCAACCTCCAACTCCCAGGTTCAAGCAATTCTCCTGCCTCAGCTTCCTGAGTAGCTGGGATTATAGGCACCTGCCACCTCGCCCAGCTAATTTTTGTATTTTTAGTAGAGACGGCGTTTTGCCATGTTGGCCAGGCTGGTCTCGAACTCCTGACCTCAGGTGATCTGCCTGCCTCGGCCTCCCAAAGTACTGGGGTTACAGCCATGGCCTAAAATGTTTATAGCAGATTTCTTATCAATCTGGTTCTCTAAACCACAGGGATCACTTGGTGAACCTGGAGTTTGGTGACTATGAGGAGACTCATAAATGTCTTTGAGTTACCTTCATACAGCTACAATTTGGAGGAGGACCTCCAGGAAGATACTGAGAGGAGAAGTAATCATCAGGTACTGTTTAAGGGAGCAGCTGTCATTACTATCATTAGTGGGTTGGGGTCAGAGACAGGTGGGAGAGGTACTCTTCAGGCTGTGTTTTATGTAATTGGTGCTCCATCCTCCTCCTTCTGTTACACCACTCCTCCGTGCAGCTTTTCATCTCATATGTATTTTCCACCATGGTGGCCTTTGTAAGACACAAGGTGAGCAAACTGCTTGTTAAGGTAAGACAATGGAGGCCCCATTTTAAAAAGGTTAAGATGTCCTCGAAAGCATCAGCGCATCCCGGGAATCATTAACAGTGTATGGAATGCACAGGCTGGTATATTCCAAAGGCCACACTAACCTTTTCAAGCATGGAACAGGCTAAAAGGAAGGGATTTTTTCACCATTTCAACAGAGAAGAAATCTTTTTAGATTCTTATTTTTATTTGCTTGCTGAGAATCATCTTTGTGGAGCTCAATATGGAGAAATGAATTCTGAACATTTTAGCAACTCACTTGGGTTATTAAAAGCCGAAAACAAAGGACTAGGAGCCCTCTGGTGCTAATAACACCTAGGGAGAAAGCGAGAGCCACCTATGCCCTCATGTTTGCCAAAAATGTCTTTGAATTTAAACTCTTCATTGTTAAGAAGGGAAGCTTAAGTTTTGCCAAACCCTTTTTGCCTTTCAGTACACCCACTTTCCCATGTAATTGACTCAACACTACTATTTGCATAATTGTCATATTTTTCTGCCTCCCAAGAGGTCTGTTAAGTGTAAAGGTGAACTACAAAGCTTTGACAAAGTGCACGTTTATGTGTGATGTGCAATTCTCAAGTCATGAAGAAAATTACATCTTTTCCATTGAGTTTATCTTATACTTGGAAATGAAGTATTCAAAACTCATTGCCCCCTGAGATGAATTTAGCCTGCTTTTCTTTAACTTGGCCAAAGTGCAATTTCCTGAGCCTTGGGTCTTCAAATAATGATGTTGCCACGGGACCCTGACTGTATCAATGACCTAAAGCAGAGGCATTTTTCTTTAACCTTTGGAATAACAATAAGCTTTTTTAGTTGGAATCAGGGATTTCATCACAGTTGGGCCATCCATTAGCTCTGAGAGGTCAGAGAGATCATTTAACCTCTCAAAGCCTCAGTTTGTTTAACTGTAAAATGGGGATGCCTTTAACTCACACATGTATTGAGTGCTTATATGTGAGGAAGTGTTTTACCCAGGGCTTGGTGCATAGTAAGTGTTCTAATAAACACATGATATTGCCTCGTTCCTCTTCTTTTACAGTAGGTGGATGGCATTTAAATGAATGAGAGGGCCTGAACTTTGGCATGGGAAAAGAATGGAGTTGAGTCCTGCCTATGGCACTTTTTTAGGGAGTGGGAGGATGGGGGTGCAGAGAGCTGTGTGACCTTAGGCAGGTTACTTAGCAGGACAGCCTTAGTTTCTGTATCTGCAAAATTGGGATGGATAATAGAATGTGATTGTGCATATAAACAGCATGTAAATGCTCAGTGTTACCTGTAGTTATTCACATTTCATCCTTAACAGGGGTCATTATCAGGCTTAAGATATGGTCCTGAAAACTTATGTTCCCTCCAGGTTTGCTGTGTGTTGTCCCATCACTTTTCACACTGGGGAGAGTGGAATGTGCAAGTTCCCTTCCTGTGAATGCTCCTGGAAGCCTCCTGCTTACTTCCCCAAGTGGGGACTAGATTTTTACAGGTTTCCTAATTGCTGTGTGCTTGAGGCTGCAGCCTGAGGGCATCGGATTACAGTGCCAAATGGAGAAATAGTATTCTGGGTGTGATACTGATCAGATCAGGAAGACAGCAGGACACTAGACATCCAGCATCTGACGGCTGGTCACAGGGGTCACTTTTGAGCCCTAGTTTCCCCTTGGCAAGGTTAGCCACTGCAAGCCAAGTGTTTCATGGGCAGAATTCTAGCCAAGCACTAAACTCTGACAGAAAAGGAGAAATACAGGCTGGCAGGAGGGCTGGCATTGCCTTAATGTCACAGCTGGCACTCACATTCCAATGAATGAATCTTGAATTAATTGCTTATGTACAGGACCCAACACAACATTAACAGATCAAAATAAGAGGAAGTTGGAAAGTATCTAAGTTTTCAGAAGCAAGTAGTTAAATATATTAACATAAATCTACTGGATAGACTTATGTAATCATTTTTAAAAAATGAAAACATGGTCATTAATGTTAGAAAGTGTTTATGTTATAATGTTAGGTTAAAAAGGATAAACATATATAGTATAATTACAAATGTAAAACTACAATAGGCAACTCTATAAAGACAGAAAATGGATTAGTAGTTGCCAGAGTCTGGGAATAATGAGGGTTGGGGAATCATTGGCTAAGGGACATGGGCTTTCTTCTGGGAGTGATGAAACTGTTCTAAAATTGATTGTGGTGAGGGTTGCATCCGTGAATATACTAAAAACCATTGAATGGTACACTTTACATGGATGTGTTGTATGTTATGTAAATTATATCTCAATAAAGCTCTTACTGACAACAAGAACAAGTCTTATACATAGAAAAACAGAACAGAAAGACATTTTCCAGAAGGCTAACAGTGTATGTAAGTTGGTAGCAAATTGTGACTGATTTTTCTTCTGTATTTTTTCACATTTTTAAATACAGTGATGAAGTTTAGTGATCACATATGTAGTCTCATATATTAAAATGAAAAAAACTATTGGAAAGACAAAAATGAATTAATGCCAACTTTTTCAGCTCATGGAATTGAAAATATAAATCATTTAAAAAGTAAGAGATAAAAATTATTGTTATACTAGATGAAAATATAGCATAGAGTGTATGGTCCCATGTACACTGGACTAAATATCAATACTTAACCTTTTCATTAATATTTTGGCTTGTAATGAAATTGCCAAACACAACGGTATACATAAAACACATGGCATAAATGTTGGAAAATCTGTGATTAAAAAAACATTTTTAATAAACTGTTTTCTCAGAATTGATGTCTATCCTTGTTTAGATTTAGAGCTTTTGAAACTTTCAGAATATAAATTAAAAATTATCTTTGTAATCATAACGCACCCCTAATTTACATGTCCTGATCTTGAATCTAGTAATTATATTAGCTTTTATCAAAACATTCAGATAAGTGTTCTTCAAATGATTAGTACTTAAGTACTGGTTGGAGATGAAAGTTTGCAACTGAATAATGTCGTACAATCCATTCTTTCCACTGGAGCTTAATTCTGAAGCTCAGAGCCTCCCTAGCTCTCCTCGCCTCACCATGGTAATTTATTATTATCCTTTGTCTCCTGTAACGTTTGCTTCTTTGGCCTACCTGTAGCATAAACCTTTTGGTTGTTTTGCAGATGTTTCAGTTAAATAACTCAAGTCCTAAAAACCACAGAAAGAAGAGAATGTGCAAAGCAATCATATTTATGAACCACCAGCTCCTTCTCAACATAATTGCCATGCTTTTTATACTCAAAGGCAAGAAACAGCTGCCTTGTTCTACTTTGGTGTCCAGCTCAGCTGTTTCAGATTCATCCTGTTGCTTTAAGCATCTGTTGACAGGTGGAAAAGTTCACTGTGAAGAGAAACATTGTTGCCCTGGGTGGCTTCGGCCTAAGACAGGCCTGACCCTTTTGTTTCTCCCCGGGAACAGAACCAAAGTGTTCCTCCCAGCCCCATTAAGTACAGCTGTTGGGTAATTTTAGTAGATGAGAACCATTTCCGAAGTATCTCGGTTCTGAGAACTGAGAGGCAGTGTCCAGAATGTACTGGGACAAGCTCGTATGCTGTAGAATGTTTGTATGTGGCTGGGACTTACAGAGGAGAGGCCTGCATGTTGTTAGCCCTCCTTGCCTCGGACATCTTGAGCCTCCCACTTGAATATCCTCTTAGGCTCTCATTTTCTACCAGAAATTCTGGAAACTGGAGGGCTATTTTGTTGAAACCCCTTATTTTACAGATTAGAAGACCAATGCCCCGGTTAGTTAAGTGTTTCGTTTTATGCTACAAAGTCAGTTAGTGGAATTCATCTGCCTATATAATAGCATCACAGTATTTCAGAGTGTTTTCTCTCCTGTCTTTGTCAGATTTCTGGGAAACCTCTTTCTCCTCATGTTTATTATTTGGCCCTTAATCCAACATAATGAAATTACAGGTACATGTAGTTTGTCACAGGGTTTCCAGTTAGATCTCAGAAACCTAAAGGAAAGAAAGTTCTGGAAAGTTCTGGAAAAACAAAAATCCTGAGATAGTTTCTTGACATATGTCTTCTTCAAAATCTTTAAAATCAAACAAAACAACCCCTTAGTGTCTTCTCTATCACCCCTTCACTACCTTCCTTTGTAATCTGCGTATGTAACCATTCTCTTGGGCAATAGTAGAAAGGTACATGTGGAGTAATGGAATTTGTGTATTCAGTGGGGCTGAAATGCCCTGGGAATTCCTGCACGGGGTGTAAAAACTTGGGCCTGGGGACCTCACTAATGACTTTTCAAGAGCAGTTCTTTACAGAGCCCAAGTCTTCAATCTTGTAACCGGACCATCAACCCCAGTGACAGCCTACTTTGAAGGAGGCCTCATAAAGACAAGGTTCCAGCTCTTTCTAACGGCTTTAGCTAATGGAAAACCTGGAGGGGAAAAATGAAATCATTCCCAAACTTCATACAGGTAGAAAGGAGAAAATCTCTGAAAGTTCTGAGAGGTGACAGGAATGTAAAATTTTGGGTTTAAAATGTAAGAAGTAGTAGGGAATGATGAAGAACCCTTAAAAATGCCTGATTTTATTATAGGCAGTGGAAACAATGTAAGTCTCAATTTGCTTGCCCCTGGATCACTCCATGTAGCAGAATAAATGAAGGCTAGAATCAGATGAGAATTTCTTATGACAGGAATCTGAAGGACTTTACCTCTATAGTCGTTTTGCCTTTGCAGATACTGGGTGACCTGGTCCCATATCCATCCTAGTGGGCCCTGTATGATCCAATCCAAAGGCCCCCTTTAGATTTCCATTTTATCATTCCCTCTTTCTTAGCATTTGATTGATATATGTAAAAGCGTTCTGAAAAATACTTAAAGCATAGTACAAATATAAGAGAAGCCATGCAGATATGGAATTACTTTAAGAAGTATAATTTCATTCATTTGTCTGGCTTGATACCAATTACCTGATGCAGTTGTTAAGGGCAGAACTACCAAGAAACCTTTGGATTCCCTGTTCCCTGATTTTGTTTTGCAGATAATATAACTATACTTCATAGAAAACACCAGTGGTGGCTATGTTGTGCACAGACACAAAGTGATTCCAAGGCAACCATAGGAGAGTGACAAAAAGAAATCACCAAAAATTCCCTCATCACAACATAAACATTGTAACAATTGTGTGGTTTTTTCTTTTTTGTTTTCTCTGTTCCTTTTTTGTCAGTACAAGTAAGTCATCATGAACAAACAAGCTTTTGTATCCTGCTTTTTTAACCTGACATGTTCACAGAACATAACCTAGTCACACACAAGCAAGTACATTTTCTATCCGATGATTTGTTTCACCATCACTATGCACATCGTTTTTCTCATGTTTCAGATGATTTCCTCAGGAGAGACATCCGGAAATGGGATTACTGAGTCAAAGGTTCTCAACCTATTTTAAGGCCCTTGATATGTAGTGGCAAATTGCCTTCCTGAAGGGCTGTGCCAGTTGACATGGCTGGCAGCAGCAAGGCTTGAGTCTTCCTCTGGACCTGTACATGGGAACAGTTAACATTACAAAATTTTAATGAGTATAATTTAGATACAATAAAGTGGACAAGTCTTCAGTGCATAGGCTTGGGGATTTTTTACATACCTACGTTTGGGTATATTAATATATTAATATTATTAATATATATATATATATTTTTGAGAAGGAGTCTCGCTCTGTCACCCAGGCTGGAGTGCAGTGGCCAGATCTCAGCTCACTGCAAGCTCCGCCTCCCGGGTTTACGCCATTCTCCTGCCTCAGCCTCCCGAGTAGCTGGGACTACAGGCACCCGCCACCATGCCTGGCTAGTTTTTTGTATTTTTTTAGTAGAGACAGGGTTTCACCGTGTTAGCCAGGATGGTCTCCTGACCTCATGATCCGCCCGTCTCGGCCTTCCAAAGTGCTGGGATTACAGGCTTGAGCCACCGTGCCCGGCCAATGTGGTATTATTAATATTATTAATATATTAATTTTATATTAATATTAATCATACACACATAGGCTTAATTTATGCATCTATATATGCTTCACACATATATATACACACATATGTATATATTCCTTACGTACAGGATCCAGTACAACATTAACTTAGATACATTCCAGCTTAGATATTAACTTAGATCTTTCCAGATCAGAATAAGAGGAAGTTGGAAAGCATCTAGGTTTCCAGCAATAAGTAGTTAAATATATTAACATGAATCTACTCGATAGACTATATGTAATCATTTTTTAAAAATGAAAACATGGTCATATTTGAAAATGCGTATGTTATAATGTTAGGTTAAAAAAGGATAGATGTAATTTATATATATAAAATATATGTGCAGCATATATATACATATTTGAATATATAAATACAGCATATATATACTTAAATTATATAAATATATGTAAAGCACATATATATTTAAATATATAAGTACATATGTATATATATATGTTGTACATATGTTTATATATATAAATCACAGCCGGGTGCGTGTGTGTGTATAAGTATATATACACACATATATGATATTTCCATATCCCAGGAAGTTTTCTGGTGCCCAGTCGGTATCTAGTGCCCAGTCGGTATCTCCACCCACCCCCGAGGTCACCAGTATTCTGAAAGCCCCTTACTTTTGAGTGATTTTGGAAATGTTCTTCTCTCATCTGAGATGATTTGACAGGCAGTCTCTGAAGGAAGATTTTCATGGCTTTGGTGTCGCCTGGACTTCTGCCACCTCACATTGGCAGGCCCAAGAAGATATGCCCGCTCTTTATTTCATTGCTGCCCAGTTGCCTATATTGAGCTTAGCTATCCTGTGCCCAGGTTGCCTTAGGGATCACTTTGTGACTGTGCAGCTTATCCACTGCCTTTTTTTTTTTTTCCCTTCAAGAATTAACAAAACCACTACCATCTGTTCTGAACCATGTGCGCCAGCAGGTAGGGGGTGACAAAGAAGGTGTGGTACAGAAATAAAGCAGAAGCCATGCTGACTTTAAAGAAACACCCCCACCCCCAAATGATCCTGGCTGTTTTCTTTCTATAGATGAGTTAAAACAGAGGATATGAAGTGCTTGGTTTGCAAATTCTGCAGTACTTTGCCATGGCAAGTCCCTAGGAAGTAGATTAAAAGTGGATCTCCCAGAGTGATCAGGATTGGGCAGATAAAATGGTATGTTTGTGTTGGTCAATCGAGTTTGAAATACAGGTCCAGAGAGTAAATACTCTCTTGCTCAGACTAAACAGTCATTTTGTTGTTCATTTTGATGAAAATCATGGCTCCCAGTTTTCCATGAAAGCTGTCCTTTCTGAGACTGACTGGCTCTTCACGAGTTATCAAGCACCTGAAATCCTCTCCAACAGCAAAACCGAGGGGCAACATCAAGGTGAGGAACATCACAGGCAAGAACTTACAGCTCAGCAGGGGTTGTAGGTGTAAATTCAGTGTCCCAAGTCAGAAATCAAGAGGTCTAAGCCCAACATAAAAGGCAAAGAAGGGAGAGAATTAACAAAGATGAAGACTGGGAACAACATTAGGGGCTTTCATATGTAATAACTCATTTAATATTTGCAATAAGATTATGAGGTTGATCTATATAAATCTCCCTTTAAACGGAGGGAATTGAAACATGTGCAGAGTCTCATAGTTACATTTCCTCTTTGCCTCTTTCCTTCCCTCTTTTCTTTCTTTTATTCCTTCTTTTCCCACTGTTGACCCATTCCAGGACACACATCCTCCTCCTGTTTTCCTTCTCCTTCGCATCTTTCTCATCCTTTGCTGTAACATCCTCTGCCATAACAAACTGTCACTTATCCAGTGTGGCATGCCCTGTGAAGCCTTCCCTGATACTGTGAACCATAGTAAGTTTATAGGACCCTTCAGTGTTGGAGTTCTATCTTTTGCAGCTCCCACAGCACCTATAAAAGTTGTGTTCACAGAGCACTCAACAATTCCTAGGCTTGAATAATGCTGTGACAAAGATGGGATTCTGTTGGGAAGACACCATAGCCACTGTCAGCATAAAGATACAAATAGTCCTTGTGAATGGATGGCGGGCCTTTGAGTGATTTCTTAGCAATGGAAGTGCCTTAGGAAATGCCCAACTGCTGCCTTAAACTCAACATCATTATCCAACACTGGTCACTGAGTCTGTGCCTTTGCCGCCCTCCCCACTTGCATGTGTAAGCCTTTTTGGCCATATTTTATTTTAGTATTTCACCAAGGAGTTTTCAGGCATCTTAATTAACAAAAAATATCAAGCAAGAAGGAGATGGTCTTGACCATAGTACATTCTTTACAGGACTCTGTAGACAGGTCCCCAGCTGCATACACATCAGGAGCTTCCATTCTCTCCAAGGACCCGTGAACAGTCACACCTCCAGTGCTACATTAGAACAGACATGAAATTCAAATACTGGTAGGTTGTTACAGGTGTCCTCTGAAAAGAACAGTGGTAAAATAATTGATGCCTCTAATTATCAGTGTGTTCACATGCTTTATATTTTTAAAGGGCTACAGCAGTACTGTACAATAGAAATATAATGTGAGCCATATATATAATTTTAAAGTTTTTTGGTAGTCAATTTAAAAATGTAGAGAGAAACATGTGAAATTAATTTTAATAATATGTATTTATTTTAACTGAGTAGGCCCCAAATATTATCACCTTGACATGTAAATAATATAAAAATATTAATGAGGTATTTTACCTTTCTTTGTTCTAAGTCTTAGATATCTGGTGTGTAATTTATACTTACAGCCCACCTCCTTTTAGGCTGGCCATATTTCAAGTGTTCAAGAGCTCTGTGTAGCTACTGGCA
Source organism: Piliocolobus tephrosceles (assembly GCF_002776525.5). Taxonomy (NCBI): domain Eukaryota; kingdom Metazoa; phylum Chordata; class Mammalia; order Primates; family Cercopithecidae; genus Piliocolobus; species Piliocolobus tephrosceles. The sequence continues at coordinate 608 of NW_022332614.1, read as the reverse complement.
ATCACATTGGCCAGCACAGGCCCAAAGAAACTTCGAGTGGAGTCTTTCCTATAAAGGTGGAGCTACGTTTGTTCATAGGTGAAACCAAAACCAAAAATCACTCAGTATGTTTATTGATCCTATGTTCCATGCTAGACGCTAGAGTGGGGAGACAAAAGGGTACAGTGCAGCCTCTACTGTAAAGCAGTCACACCTGAAAAGTGAAATCATTTTGGTTGTAATTTATAATGTGTCCAAGCACAAGGCAGTTTTTGTGATTAATTATCAAGCAAGTGATTCGGGCAGTTTAGGACTGTGAGTTTAGAGGAGAAAGTAATCCCTACTATTTGAGATGGTCATGGAGTACAAGGGACATTGGCCAAAGTATGTTATTTGTCTGAGATGGGGAAAGAGGACAGCAAGCAGTTCAGGTGGGGGAGACAGCTTGAGCAAATGTGTCCTGACCCGCGGGACAGTCGAACGGCCCTGGAAGGGGGAGTGGGAATGGAGGAGACAAGAAAACACGAGAAATGGAGACAAGACAAATAGCCTGATCAAGTCTCGTTTAATAATGGTGGTGCGATGCCTTATATAGGCTGGCAGGGGAAGAGGTTGGGCCAGGGCGGTGA
>NW_022332613.1:0-3681 GCF_002776525.5 Piliocolobus tephrosceles | reverse complement strand
CTTGGCTGATTTTTTGGGAGTTTTGTTTTTTTGAGATGGAGTCTCGCTCTGTCACCCAGGCTGGAGTGCAGTGGTACAATCTCAGCTCACTGCAACCTCCGCCTCCCGGGTTCAAGCAATTCTCTGCCTCAGCCTCCTGAGTAGCTGGGATTACAGGCACCCACCACCATGCTCGGTTACTTTTTGTATTTTTAGTAGAAACGGGGTTTCACCATCTTGGCCAGGCTGGTCTTGAACTCGTGACCTCATAATCCATCCACCTTGGCCTCCAAAGTGCTGGGATTACAGGTATGAGCTACCACGCCCGGCCTGGGCTGCAGATTAACGGGAATGCCTCCCTTGGGCTTCCTAGGTGACACTGTGATATTAGGTATGACCTCTCTTGCTCTATTCCTTGAAAGCAGTACAGGTACTGGTCAAGAGTGCCCTGGACCCACACTGCCTGGTTTTGAATCCCAGTACCTCCACATGTTACACGTCAGACCTCGAGCAAGTTACTTAAGCTCTCTGTGCTTCAGTTTCCTGAATGGCCTAACCCTAAGAGGGGGTTACAGAACCTGCCTCATAGTGTTGATTGGAATAAAGGAGCTCAGACCTGCGAAGTGCTGAGGATGGTGCCTACCTAGCACATGGCAATGCTCCATAAACGTAAGCAGCTATTATTATTGTGGTTCCTATTTTTTAAATCAGATATATCCTGCCTAGCCACCAGCACAATGTGCTAAATAGCTGTCCGGTGAATGAAAGAATGACCAAATGGTCCTGTTTTTCCTTATCTAGATCATCTCTACACACCTCCTCATGGTATGGTTTCAGACCCAAATCTTCCCACAAATCTTTACAGATGCAGTATCTTTTGTTAAATCCCTTCACCCCAACTTTTCATCTACCCTCTGACAACAAAAGTTGGGAAATAGAGGGAAGCAAAGGAATCATGTATGGCTGATGGGATTCAGATAGCACAGAGGAACTGGTTAGGTTTAAAGAATGTCATCCAAACACCTTGGCAGGAAACCTTGTATACTGACAGTTGCAACATGTGTAAGAAAAGAATGCATCCAATGGTATCCTCAATTAATTTATTTATTTTTGAGATAGAGTCTCATTCTGTCGCCCAGGCTGGAGTGCAGTGGTGCGATCTTGGCTCAATGCAACCTCCACCTCCTGGGTTCAAGCAATTCTCCTGCCTCATCCTCCCAAGTAGCTGGGGCTACAGGCACCCGCCACCACACCCGGCTAATTTTTTGTATTTTTAGTAGAGATGGGGTTTCACCATGTTGGCCAGGATGGTCTTGATCTCCTGACCCTCATGATCCACCCGCCTCAGCCTCCCAAAGTGCTGGGATTATAGGAATGAGCCACCGCACCCAGTCTCTCAATTTTTTTTTTTTTTAGAAGATAGGAGGCAACATGGTAGGTTCATAATTTAAAAATTGTTTTGAAAGTATTTATTGTTTAATAATTCTTTCTCCCCTCAGCCCCATCTGGCCACTCTCTCTTTCTGCTTTTCTGATCATCCTAAAGGCTGAATACATCCTCCTCCTGTATGGAGGATTAGATGCAACACTAAAACCAATACACTCGATCAGGTCTTCATCAGATACCACGTCACTGTGGGTGGAGTGCTAGTTTTCAACAAATGTGGTGTTCCTAGGGTTCCAAAGGTGGTCCTTTCTCACGGTCGCTGGGCCACTCATGGAGTTGAAATGCCGCTGCCCATCTAAGTACAACATGGACTCTGAAACACAAGAGAGAACCCTGGAGAAACTTGTAACACCTTAGAAAACCATCATATAAACACAAGACTACTTGGGAACACTGGGACAGAACAAGATGCACTGTTGGGCCAGGGGTGTGCCACATTCCCAAAGAAGCAGGCCATGACTCCTGTCCCCTTCCTTTGGCGGGATCAGTTTTTGACTACCAGTGGCTGCTTGCCTGCCTGGGGGCCACAGGCATCTTTGGTCTTCAGGGCTGCCAAATCTCAAAAGCAAAATCTCCTAAAGACATGCTCTTGTGCTGACAGGCATCAATACACTTCCTACAATTCAAAAGGAGAAAAATGTCCTTAGAAGTTCTTCCCTTTGTTAGGGACAAGCAATAATCACTACTTACCTCCATATGTTTTGGGGAAAACCAATGGCACTTCTTTTTCTGACACGAATGTGAAATGAAAGACATTGGTGGTCGTATGCTCCTTCTCCTGCAGGGAGGCCACTTCACTGTGTACTCTGACTTGAATGTAATTATTCTGAGTAAAGCATACCTAACAGATTATAGACACTATAGTCAGTCAACTGCATTAGGAAGGGGAAAAGGACAGTCATAAGAGAAAACAGTGGCTTTTGGATATAGAAACTTCTAGGCTCAAATGAAAAAAAAAGTTGTATGTCAACTCTCATTACACACCTACCTGCGAAGAAAGAAAGAGCAATGAGCCAACCTCGACAGGTTTCTGAAACATGATGTCATCTACTGCTACCACAAACGGTCGAGAACCACTATTGGGGGAAAAGACAGAATTTGGGGTATACTACAAAATTCAGATGATCTCAATTTTTTTCCCTAACAACTAGCTGAAGCAAAATAACAATGAATGAAGAATAAACTTAGACAAGGGGGAAAAGATCCTACCAGTGAGGAATGGTAAGAGATGCCATCGTGAGCAGATTAGGGCCAAAATAACTGTATCTTTTCCCTTCTACATATCATCACTGTATTTTCTCAGTGGTTTTTCAAATGTATGAACTTACAAAGTCAGAGAAACAACCTTCTAAAATGAAGATCAAACTCAGCTGGTATCAGTGTGGTATTCATTTAAAAACATAACATATTCCCACACACACCCAGACTGGTCTGAAATGTCCCATTTCAGTGGGGTGATATAAATTGCTTCTCAGAAGTTAAGACTGCCTTCCATACAACTCACCCGAAGCTACAGGCAGTAGCCCACCCAAGTTCATATGCTTTCCTCATAAGGAAACCACCAAAGATCCGATTGAAAATGTTCCGCTCCTACAGGACATAAATAAATATCAATGAATACAAACTTATGGCCACCTTTGTATACAGAACAGAGGAATTAACAATGCCACAGGACAAAGGCCAGTTTAAAGGTGTGTCAAATCTTGGACAAATATCATGAATGGAAGCTATCCTATTCAGATTTCTCATTAAATTATAATACCTGAGGGTGGCAAATTTCCAAACTCTTCAGTTTTGAATTCTCCATCCACACCGCATTAGGGGGCAAAACTCGACTCCGAAAACTTATAGTCCTATACAAATGAATATTTATTAAACCCTGTTAATGCCATGGTTCTCTTGTTGAAAAGTAAACACATTTGCAAGTCACTTCCAATACACTCAGACAACTGTGGCTCTAAAGAAGGCCAAGGTTTAGGCCAGGCATGGTGGTTCATGCCTGTAATCCCAAAACTTTGGGAGGCCGAGGCAGGCAGATCACCTGAGGTCAGGAGCTTGAGACCAGCCTGGCCAACATGGTGAAACCCCCATCTCTACTAAAAATACAAAAAAATATTAGCTGGGCATGGTGACAGGCACCCGTAATCCCACCTACTTGGGAGGCTGAGATGGGAGAACTGCTTGAACCCGGGAGGCAGAGGTTGTAGTGAGCCAAGATCACGCCACTGCATTCCAGCCTGAGCGGCAGGGTAAGAC
>NW_022332610.1:0-18318 GCF_002776525.5 Piliocolobus tephrosceles | reverse complement strand
GCTTTGTCCTTTTGACTTAGGATTGTCTTGGCAATGCAGGCTCTATTTTGGTTCCATATAAACTTTAAAGCAGTTTTTTCCAATTCTGTGAAGAAACTCATTGGTAGCTTGATGGGGATGGCATTGAATCTATAAATAACCTTGGGCAATATGGCCATTTTCACGATATTGATTCTTCCTATCCGTGAGCATGGTATGTTCTTCCGTTTCTTTGTGTCCTCTTTTATTTCACTGAGCAGTGTTTTGTAGTTCTCCTTGAAGAGGTCCTTTACATCCCTTGTAAGTTGGATTCCTAGGTATTTTATTCTCTTTGAAGCAACATCATCCTGATACCAAAGCCTGGCAGAGACACAACAAAAAAAGAGAATTTTAGACCAATCTCCCTGATGAACATCGATGCAAAAATCCTCAATAAAATACTGGCAAACCGGATTCAGCAGCATATCAAAAAGGTTTTCCACCATGATCAAGTGGGCTTCATCCCTAGGATACAAGGCTGGTTCAACATTCGCAAATCAATAAACATAATCCAGCATATCAACAGAACCAAAGACAAGGACCACATGATTATCTCAATAGATGCAGGAAAGGCTTTTGACACAATTCAACAGCCCTTCATGCTAAAAACGCTCAATAAATTCGGTATTGATGGAACGTACCTCAAAATAATAAGAGCTATTTATGACAAACCCACAGCTAATATCATACTGAATGGGCAAAAACTGGAAAAATTCCCTCTGAAAAGTGGCACAAGACAGGGATGCCCTCTCTGACCACTCCTATTCAACATAGTGTTGGAAGTTCTGGCTAGGGCAATCAGGCAAGAGAAAGAAATAAAGGGTGTTCAGTTAAGAAAAGAAGAAATCAAATTGTCCGTTTGCAGATGACGTGATTGTGTATTTAGAAAACCCCATTGTCTCAGCCCAAAATCTCCTTAAGCTGATAAGCAACTTCAGCAAAGTCTCAGGATACAAAATTAATGTGCAAAAATCACAAGCATTCTTATACACCAGTAACAGACAAACAGAGAGCCAAATCATGAATGAACGACCCCAGGTATTTTAATGATAGAGACAGCAGGGTGACCTCAGGCATTCTAAGGATAAAGACACATGGCCGACCTCAAGCATTCTAATGGGAGAGATTCCTGGCCGACCCCAGATATTCTAATGATAGAGACTCCTTTACTACCCCATGCATTCAAATGATAAAGACACTTGTGCAATCGCAGGCATTCTAAGGATGGAGACACCTTGCTGACTCCAGGCATTCTAAAGGGAGAGAGTTTTGGCTGAACCCAGGATTTTAATGGGAGAGACTCCTAGCTGACCCCAGGCATTTAAATGATAGAGACTCCTAGCCAGCCGTAGACATTCTACTGATGCAGACACCTGGGTGGCCTTGGGCATTCTAAGGATAGAGACACATGGCTGACACCAGGCATTCTAACAGGAGAAATTTTTGAACAAACCCAGGCATTCTAACTGGAAAAACTCCTAGCCTAACACAGGAATTCTAATGATAGAGACACCTGTCCAATCTAAGACATTCTCAGAATAGAGACACCAGGCCGACCCCAAGTGTTGTAGTAATAGAGACTCCTATTCCACCCCAGGCATTCTAATGATAGAAACATCTGGGTGACATCAGGCATTCTAAGGATAGGGATATCTGGCCAAAAGCAGGCATTTTAATGGAAGAGACTCCTGGCTGATTTCAGACATTCTAATCAGAGAGACTCCTGGACGACCTTAGGAATTCTAATGATAGAGACACCTAGGCAACCTCAGTCATTCCGAAAATAGAGACATGTGGCCGACCCCAGGCATTCTAATGTGAGAGACTCCTTTCCAAACCCTTTCATTCTAAAGATAGAGACTCCCAGTTGACACCAGGCATTGTAATGATAGAGACACCTGGGTGACCTCAGGCCTTCTAAGGATACAGAGAGCTGGCCACACACAGGCATTTTAAAGAGAGAGACTCCTGGCTGACAACAGGTGTTCTAAAGATAGAGACTTCTGGCCTATAGCGAGCATTCTAATGATAGAGAAACCATTGCAACTTCAGTCATTTTAAGTTAGAGACTTCTGTCTGATCCCTAGCATTATAACAAGAGAGACTTCTCCCTGATCCACGGCATTCTAACTGGAAGGACTGCAGGCCAAACCTAGGTGTTCTAAAGGGAAAGACTTCTGGCAGACCCAAGGTATACTAATGATAGAGACACCTGGGCGACCTTAGGCATTCTAAAGATAGAGGCACCTGGTTGACCCCAGATATTCTAATGGGAGACATTTTGAACCACCCCAGTTATGCTAATAATAGAGACTTTTGGCTAACCCAAGGCATTCTAAAGATGGAGACACCTAGGCGACTTAAGGCATTCAAAAGATAGACACCTGGTAGACACCAGGCATTCTAACCGAAGAGATCCCTGACCATCTCCAGGCATTCTAAAGATAAATACTGTTTACCGACCTCAGGTATTCTACTGATAGAGAAACTATGGCTACTTCAGGCATTCTACGAATAGAGATACCTGGCTGACCCCAGGCATTCTAATGGGAGAGACTCTTGGCTGGACCCAGGTGTTTTAATAATAGAGATACCTCGCTTATTCCAAACATTCTAATGATAGAGACACCTGAGCGACCTCAGGCATTCTAAGGATGGAGATATCTGATGGCCTACAGGCATTCTAATGGGGGATATTCCTGGCTGACTCCAGACATTCCAATGATAATGACATCTGGGTGACATCAGGCATTGTAAGAATAGAGAGACCGGGCTGACTCCATGCATTCTAATGGTAGAGACTCCTGGCCGACCCCTGGCATTCTAATGGTAGAGACACCTGGGTGACCACAGACATTCTATGGATAGAGAAGAGACACCTGGCTGATCCAAGGCATTCTAATTGGTGAGACTCCTGGCCCTCCCCAGGCATTCTAATGATAGAGACACCTGTGTGACCTCAGGTATTTTTAAGGATAGAGACACCTGGTTGACCCCAAACATTTTAATCAGAGAGAATTTAGGCTGACCCCAGACATTATAATGATAGGGAGTCTTGGCCTCACCCAGCCATTCTTATGACAGACAACAGTGAGAACTAAATCTTTCTAAGGATAAAGACACCTAGCCCACCCCAAACATTCTACATGAGACTCCTGACTGATCTCAGGCAATCCATCAGGAGAGTCTCCTGGCCAACACCAGGTATTCTAATAATAAAAACACCTGTTTCACATCAGTTATTCTAAGGATAGATAATCCTGGCTGACCCCAGGTATTCTAATGGGAGAGACTTTTGGTTGAACTTAGGCATTCTAACGATAGAGACTGCTTGGCTCTCCCAAGCATTCTGATGATAGACACACCTGGGCGACCTCAGGCATTCTAAAAATGGTGATACCTCGTGGACCACAGGCATTCTAAAGGGAGAGACTCCCAGACAACCCCCGGTATTCTAGTGATATAAACACATGGCCAACCCCAGGCATTCTAATGGGAGAAGCTTCTTGCTGAAACCAGGCATTCTAATGAGAGAGACTTCTGGCCAACCCCAGGCATTCTAATGATAGGGACTCCTGGCCAACTCCAAGCATTCTGAAGATAGAGGCACCTTGGGGTACTCAGGCATTCTAAGGAAACAGACACCTGTCCGAGCACAAGCATTCCAATGGGAGACACTGCTGGCTGACCCCAGGCATTCTAATAATAAATATTCCTGGCCAATCCCAGGTATTCTTATCATAGAGACACCTGGGCGACCTCCGACATTCTAAGGCTAGACACACCTGGCTGACCCCAGGCATTATCGTGGGAGAGACTACTGGAGTGACTCAGGCATTCTAAAGATGGAGACTCTTAGCACACCACAGGCATCCTAATGATAGAGACACCTGGGCGATATCACCGTTCTAAGAATAGAGACATGTGGCCAACCTTAGGCATTTTAGCAGGAGAGACTCCAGGCTGCCACAGGCATTCTAATGATAGAGACTCCTGGCCTATCACTGGCATTCTAATGATAGAACCCTGTGTGACCTCAGTTATTCTAAAAATAGAGACACCTGGCCGACCTTAGGCATTCTAACTGGAGAGACTCCTGCCCGTCCCCAGACATTCTAATAATAGAGACTCCTGGCCGACCCAAGTCACTCTAATGATAAAGAGACCTTTGTGACTACAGTCATTGTAAGGGTAGAGACACTTGGCCAACCTGAGGCATTCTAACTGGAGAGGCTTCTGGCCAACCCCAGGCATTCTAATTGTAGAGACTCGTAGCCGACACAGTCACTCTAATGATAGAGATACCTGTGCAATCTCAAACATTCTAAGGACAGAGACACCTGGCCAAACCCAAGCATTCTAAAGGGAGACACTCCTGGCTGTCCCCAGGCATTCTAAGTGAAGAGACTTCTGGTTGACTCTAGCAATCTAGTGATAGAAACACCTGGGGGACCTCAGGCAATCTAATGGGAGAAACTCCTGGCTGACCCCAGCCATTCTTATATTAGACATTCCAGGCTGAAACCCTGCATTCTAAAAATAGAGACACCTGGCCATCCATAGGCATTCTAACGGTAGAAACTCCTAGCCGACCACAGGCATTCTAATAATTGAGACACCTGGATGACCTCCCACATTCTAAGAATAGACACACCTAGCCATTCCCAGGCATTCTAATGATAGAGACTCTTGGCCAACCCCAGGCATTCTAATGGGAGAGACTCCTGGACGAGGATAGGTCTTCTAATGATAGAGACTCCTGTTCCACTCCAGGCATTATAATGATAGAGACCATGTGAACTTGGTCATTCTAAGGATAAAAACATCTGGCCAACCCAAGGCATTCTAATGAGAGAGGCTCCTGGCCATCCCCAGGATTTCTACAGAAGAGACTCCTAGCCAAACGCAGGCATTCTAATGATAGAGACTCCTAAATGAACTCAGGCATTATAATGATAAAGACACCTGGGAAATCTCAGGCATGCTAAGGATGGAGACATCTGGTGGACCACCGACATTCTACCTGGAGAGACTTTTGGCCGACCCCAGGCATTCTAATGATAGAGACACCTGGGCGACATCGTGCATTCTAAGGATAGAGATAGCAATTTGACCCCAGACATTTTAACTGGAGAGATTCTTCGCCAATCATAGGGATTCTAATGATAGAGACTACTTGTTTGCCCAGGCATTGTAATGATAGAGATGGCTGTGTGACCTCAGGCATTCTTAGGGTAGAGACACCTGACTGACCTCAGGCATTCTAATGGGAGAGAGTCCTGATTGATCCCAGGACTTCTAATGAGAAAGGCTCCTCTCCTACTCCAGGCATTCTAATAATAGAGACACCAGGAGGACCTCAGGCATTCTTAGGATACAGATACCTGGCCAACTCCAGGCATTCTAACCTTAGAGACTCCTGGCCAACCCCAGACATTCTAATGGTGGAGACTCCTGGCTGACCCCAGGCATTCTAATGACAGAGACACCTGTGTAACCTCAGGCATTGTAAGGATAAAGATACCTGGCAGATCCACGCATTCTAACAGGAGAGGCTCCTGACTGACCCCATGCCTTCTAACCTTAGAGACTCCTGGCTAACACCCACCATTCTAATGATCGAGGCACCTGGGCGACCTTAGGCATTCCTAAGATAAAGACACATGCCCAGCCCAAGACTTTCTAACTGGAGAGACTTCAGGCCAACCTCAGGCATTATAATCAATGAGACACCTGTGTGACCTCAGCTATTTTTAAGGATAGAGACACTTGGCCAATTCCAGGCATTCTAATGAGAGAGACTTCTGGCCGACCCCAGACATTATAATAATATAGACTTTTGACCTATTGCAGATATTCTAATGGTAGATAAATATATGACCTCAGTCATTTTAAGAATACAGACACCTGAAAGACTCTCTATGAGAGAGATTCCTGGCCAAACCCATGCATTCTAATAACAGAGATGCCTGTGCAATCTCAGTCATTCCAAGTATAGAGCTACCTGCTCGATCCCACACACTCTAACGAGAGAGATTTTGGCTGACCCCAGGCATTCTAACGGGAGAAATTCCTGGCTAAACCCAGTTATTCTAATGATAGAGAGTCCTCACATGTCTTAGGCATTTTAATGATAAAGACACCTGGGCGACCTCAGGCATCCTAAGGATGGAGACACCTGGTGGATCACAGGAATTCTAATGGGAGAGACTCATGGCTGACCCCAGGCATTCTGATAGACACCTGGGTGACATCAGACTTTCTAAGGATAGAGACACCTGGCTGACCCAAAGCATTCTAACAGGAGAAACTCCTGGCTGACCCCAGGCATTCTAGTGATAGAGACCCTTAGAGACTCTTAGCCAACCCCAGACATTTTAATGATAGAGACACCTGGGAGATTTCAGGCATCCTAAAATTAGAGACACATGGCCAACCCCCGGCATTCTAATGGGATAGACTCCTGGCTGACCCCAGGCATTCTAATGGGAGAGACATGTGGCCTACCACAGGCATTCTAATGATAGAGAAACCTGTCCAATCTCAGACATTCTAAGGATAGAGACACCAGCTGACCCCAAGCATTCTAATGAAAGGGACACCTGGCCGATCCCAGGAATTCCGATGTTAGTGACACCTGGGTAACCTCAGGCATTCTAAGGATAGAGACACCTGACAGACTTCAGGCATTCTAACAGGAGAGACTCCTGGCTGACCACAGGCATGTTAGTAATAGAGACTCCTGGTTGACTCCAGGCATTCTAATGATAGAGACACCTGGGTGATCTCAGGCATTCTGTGGATAAGGACACCTGGACTAAACACAGGCATTCTAACAAGAGAGACTCCTGTCTAACCCCAGGCATTCTCATGGGAGAGACTCCTGTCTAACCCCAGGCATTCTCATGGGAGAGACTCCTGCCTGACCTCAGGCATTCTAATGGGAGAGACTTCAGCAGATATCAGACGTGCTAATGATAGAGATACGTGGGTGATGTCAGGCATTCTAAGGATAGAGACACCTGGCCAAAACCAGGCATTTTAACAGAAGTGATTCCTGGCTGACCTCAGGCATATTAACAAGAAAGACTCCTCCTGGACGACCCTATGCATTCTAATTATAGAGACACCTGGGCGACCTCAGGCATTCCAAAAATAGGAACACCTGGGAGATCTCAGGTATTCTAACATGAGAAGCTTCTTTCCAAACCCAGGCATTTTAATGATAGAGACTCCTGGCAGACCGCAGGCATTCTAATGATAGAGGCACATGCACAACCTCAGGTCTTCTAAGGATCGAGACAGTTAGCCAACCCCAGGCATTCTGATAGGAGAGGCTCCTGATTGACCACAGGCATTCTTAGGATAGAGACTTCTCACTTACATCAGGCATTCTAATGTTAGACACCTGTACATCCTAAGAATTATAAAACTAGAGACACCTGGCCAAACCCAGGCATTCTAAATGGAAAGACTGCTGGCAGAACCCAGGCATTCTAATGGGAGAGATTTCTGGCAGACCTGAGTCATACTAATGATAGAGACACCTAGGCGACCTCACACATCCTAAGGATAGAGACCCCTGTTTTACTCCATGCATTATAATGAGGGACACTCCTGGACGATCCCAGGACAGAGACTTCTGCTTGACCCCAGGCATTCTAATGATAGAGATACCTCAGCAACCTAAGTCATTCGAAGGATAGAAACATCTGGCCGGCCCCAAGCATTCTAACCAAAGAGACTCCTGGCCGGCCCCAGAAATTCTACTAATAAATTCTGTTTGCTGACCCCAGGCACTCCACTGATAGAGACAACTTGCCGACCTTAAGCATTGTAAAAATAGAGACACCTGGCTGATCCGAGGCATTCTAATGGGATAGACTTCTGGCCAATGCCAGGCATTCTAACGACAGAGACTCCTAACCAAACTCATTCGTTTTAATGATAGAAACACCTGGGCAACATCCGGCATTGTAAGAATAGAGACACCTGGCCAACACTAGGCATTCTAACAGCAGAGAATTCTGTCCAACCCCAGGAATTCTAATAATGGAGACTCCTGGCATAACCCAGGCATAATAATAATAGTGACACCTGAGTGATTCAGGCATTGTAATGATAGAGACACATGGCTGACCCCAGGCATTCTAGTAGGAGAGACTCCTGGCCAACTGCAGGCATTCTAACTATAGAGGCACCTGGGCAACTTCAGACATTCTAAAAATAAAGACATCTGGCTGAAACCCAGACATTCTCACAGGAGAGACTCCCAACTGACCCCAGACATTCTAACAAGAGGGACTCCTGCCCAACATCCGGCATTCTAATGGGAGAGACCGCTGGCCGAACCCAAGCATTCTAATGGGAGAGACAGTTGGCCAACCCCAGGCATTCTAATAATAGAGACCCTTGGGTAACCTTAGGCATGCTAAGGATAGAGACACCTGGCTGACCCCGGGCATTCTAACGGGAGAGACTCCTGTCCAACCTAGGCATTCTAATAAGGTAGATTCATTACGGATGACAGGCATTCCAATGATAGAGACCCCTGGTCAAACCCGAGCATTCTAACAATGGAAACACCCAAACGACCTCAGTCATTCTAAGGATAGAGGCAGAAGGCAGACCTCAGGAATTCTAATGGAAGAGGCCCCTGGCTGACTCCAGACATTGTAATGATAGAGAATCCTAGTCTACCCAAGGCAATAAAATGATAAATATATTGGTGCGAACACAAGCATTCTAAAAATAGAGACACACGGCTCACCACAGGCCTTGTAATAGGAAAATGTTCTGGCGAACCCCAAGCATTCTAATGATAAAGACTCGTGGTCAACCCCAGACATGCTAATGATAGAGACTCCTGTCATCTCTCAGGCATTGTAATGATAGAGACCCCTGTGCGACTTCAGGCATTCTAAGAATAGAGACACCTGGCCGATCCCAGGCATTTTAAAGGGAGAGACTCCTGGATGATTGCAGGCATTCTAATGTTAGAAACACCTGTGTGACCTCAGGCATTCTAAAAATAGAGACTCCTGGCCAACCGCATGCATTCTAATGGGAGAAACCTCTGGCCGACACCATGCATTCTAATGACAGAGACTACATGCTGAACCCAGGCATTCTAATTATAGAGACACCTGGGCGACATCAGGCATTGTAAAGATAGAGACACCTGGCTGACACTAGGTGTTCTAACGGCAGAGACTTCTGTCCAAACCTAGGCATTCTAATGATGGATATTCCTGGCATACGCCAGGCCTTCTAATAATAGAGACAACTGGGTGATGTCAGCCATTCTAAGGATAGAGACCACTGGTGGAACCCAGGCACCCTAATGGGAGAGACCTCTTGCCGATGGCAGGCTTTCTAATAATACAGACTCCTGGCCAAACACAGGCATTCTAATGATAGAGACGCCTGGGCGACCTCTGGCATTCTAAGGATAAAGACACCAGGCAGAAACGCAGACATTTCAAAAAAAGTGGCTCCTGTCTGATACCAGGCATTCTAATGGGAGAGACTCCTGCTACACTCCAGGCATTCTAATGGAACAGGCTCCTGACTGACTCCAGGCATTATAATGATAGATACTTCTGGCCACCCCCAGACATTCCAATTATAGAGATGCCTGGGGGACCTCAGGCATTCTAAAGATAGAGACACCTGGCTGACCCCAGGCATTCTAACAGGAGAGATTTCTGGATGACCCCATCCATTTTAATGGGAGAGACTCCAGGCTAACACCAGGCAATCTAAAGATAGAGACATCTGGGAGACCTCAGGCATTCTAACAGGAGAGACTTCTGGATGACCCCATCCATTTTAATGGGAGAGACTCCAGGCCAACACCAGGCATTTTAAAGATAGAGACATCTGGGAGACCTCAGGCATTCTAAGGATAGAGACTCCTGGCCACACCAGGTATTCTAACGGGAGAGACTCCTGGTCAAATCCAGGCATTCTAATGATAGAGACAAATGAGCGACCTCAGGCATTTTAAGGATAAAGACACCTGGTCAGTCACAGGATATTTAACAGGAGAGACTTCTGGCCAGTCTTAGACATTCTAATGAGAGAAACTCATTGGCAAAAACAGGCATTCCAGTGATAGAGACTCCTGGGAAGCCCCAAGCATTCTAATGATGGAAACATCTGGGTGGCATCAGGCATTCTCAAGATAGAGACACCTGGCAGACTACTCGCATTCTAATGGGAGAGACTAATGGCCATCCCCAGGCATTCTCAAGGGAGAGACTCCTGACCAACTACAGGCATTCTAATGATAAAGACACCCAGATGACATCAAGCATTCTAAGGGTAGAAACACCTGGCATACTCCAGGCATTCTAACAGGAGACAATCCTGGCAAACTCCAGGCATTCTAATAATTGAGACTCCTGGCCAACCACAGGCATTCTAATTATAGAGACACCTGGGCAAACTCAGGTATTCTAAGGATAGAGACACCTTGCCGACCCGAGGCTTTCTAATGGGAGAGACACCTGGCTGATCCCAGTCATTCTAATGTTGGAAACTACTGGCGTACACCAGACATTCTGGCAATAGAGACACCTGGGCGACCTCAGACATTTTAAGGATAGAGATACCTGGCCTACCCAAGGCATTATAACAAGAGAGACTCCTGTCAGACCCCATGCTTTTTGACTCCAGGCTTACCTCAGGCATTTTAATAATAGGAACACCTGTGCAATTTCAGGCCTTCTAAAAATAGAGACATCTGGCTGACTTCAGGCACTCTAATGGGAGAGACTAATGGTCAACCCCAGGCATTTTCACCAGAGACACTCAGGGCTGACCACAGAAATTGTAATTATACGGACTCCTGGCCTACCCCAGACATTCTACTGATAGAGACATCTGTACCACCTCAGGCATTCTAAGGATAGAGTCGAATAACAGACTTCAGGCATTCTAACAGGAATGACTTCTGGCCGACCCCAGGCATTCTAATATAGACTCCTGTCCTACCACAGGCATTCTAATGATAGAGACTCCTGACCGACTTTTGGCATTCTAAAGATAGAAACATCTTGGCAGCTTCAGGCATACTAAGGATAGAGACACCTCGCCAATTCCATGCACTTTAATGGGAGAGACTCCTGGCAGACTCTGGGCATTCTAATGATAAAGACACCTGGGTGACTGCAGACATTCTAATGATAGAGACACCTGACTGACCTAAGGCATTCTAATGATAAAAACACCTGGGTGACTGCAGACATTCTAATGATAGAGACACCTGACTGACCTAAGGCATTCTAATAGAAGAGACTCTTGGCAGACCACAGGTTCTTTAATGATAAAGACTTCAGGCCAACCCGAGGCATTCTAATGATAGAGACACCTGTGCGACCTCAGGCATTCAAAGGATAGAGACACCTTATCAACCCCAGGCATTCTAATGGGAGAGACTAATGGCCAACCCCAGACATTCTCACAGCATAGCCTCCTGGCCAACCCAAGGCATTCTAATGGGTGTCATAAGGCATTCTATCTGGGCAACATAAGGCATTCTAAAGAGAAACACCAGGCATAATCCAGAAATTCTAACAAAAGGCAATCCTGGCATACCACAGGCATTCTAGTGATGGAGACTGCTGGCCTATCTTAGGCATTCTAGTGATAGAGACACCTGTGCTACCTCAGGCATTGTAAGGGTAGACACACCTGACCAACTCCTGGCATTCTGATGGGAGAGACTCCTGGCCAACCCCAGGCATTCTAATGATTGAGACGTTTGGCAGACCCCAGTCATTCTAGTGGTAGAGAAACCTGGGTGACAATAGGCATTCTAAGGATAGAGATACTTGGCCGACCACTGGCATTCCAATGGGAGAGACCTGTGGTGCACATTTGGCATTTTAATGGGAGACACTCCTTTCCGACCCCAGACATTATAATGATAGAGACTCCTGGCTGACCCCATGCATTGTAATGATAGAGACATCCTGGGTGACCTCAGGCCTTCTAAGGGTAGAGACACTTGGTTAATCACAGGGATACTAACGAGAGAGACTAGTGGCTGAATATAGGTATTCCAATGATAGAAACTCCTGCCTGACACCTTGCATTCTAATGTTAGACATACTTGGGCCACTGCAGACATTCAAAGGATAGAGAAACCTGGCCGACCCTAGCATTTTTTATGGGAGAGACTCCTGGCCGAACCTGGGCATTCTAATGAGATGGACTTCTTGACGACCCAAGGCATTCCAATGATAGAGACCACTGGCTTACCCCAGACATTCTAATGATAGAGACAACTGTGCAACCTCAGGCATTCTAACAGGAAAGACTCCTGGCCCACCCCAGACATTTTAATGATAGAGAAATATTGGTGACATCAGGCATTCTAAGAATAGAGACTCCTGGCCCACCCCAGGCATTCTAATGGAAGATACTCCTTGCCAAGCCCAGGCATGCTAATAATCGAGACCCCTGGTCTACCCCAGATATTCTACTGATAGAGACACCACTGCGACCTCAGGCATTCTGAGGATAAAGACACCTGGCTGACCCCAGGCATTCTAATGGGGGAGACTCCTGGCCAATCTTAGGCTTTCTAAAAGAAAAGACTCCTGGCACACCTCAGGCAGTCTAATAATAGAGACACCTGGGTGACATTATTCATCCTAAGGATAGAGACAGCTGGCCCAAAACAGCCATTCTAATAAAAGACACTCCTGGCTTACCCCAGGCATTGTAGTGATAGAGACACATGGGAGACCTCAGGCAATATAAAGGTAGAGACACCTGGCTGAGCTTAGGCATTCTAACGAGAGAAACTCCTGGCTGCCTTTAGGCATTCTAATGGGAGAGACTCCTGGCTAACCCCAGACATTCTACCGATAGAGACACCTGGCCAAATTCTGTCATTCTAAGGACAGAGACATCTGGACAACCTTAGGCATTCTTATGAGAGAGCATCCTAGCTGACTCCAGGAATTCTGAGGATAGAGAGATCAGTGTGACATCAGGCATTCTCAGTATAAAGACTCCTGGCTGACCCCAGGCATTCTAATGATAAAGAAACCTGCGCAACATCCAGCACACTAAGAATAAAGTCACCTGTCTGACCTCTGGTGTTCTAAAGGAAGAGACTCCCGGCTGAAACCAGGCATTCTAATGAGAGAGGCTCCTCTGGACTGACTCAAGATATTCTAACTGGAGAGACTCCTGGTTGATCTCAGGCATTCTAATGAAAGAGACAACTGGCTGACCACAGGCATTCTAAGGACAGACATTCCTGGGCAACCCCAGGCATTCTATTTGGATAGACTCCTAGCTGACCTCAGTTGTTCCAATAATGGAGACACCTGCGTGACCTCCAGCATTCTAACAGTAGAGATAACTGGCTGACCTCAGTCTTTCTAACAGTAGAGACTCCTGCTGACCACAGGCATTCTTAGGATAGAGATATCTGGCCAACCTCAAGTATTCTAACGGTACAGTCTCCTGGCCAACAGCAGGCATTCTAATGATAGAGTCTCCTGGCTGAACTCAGGCACTCTAAGGATAGAGACTCATGGCCAATTCTAGGCATTCTAATGGGAGAGACTACTGGCCAATTTCCAGCATTCTAATAAGAGAAACAACTAGGCAACTTCAGGCATTCTAATGATAGAGACACCTAGGCAAAATCAGGCATCCTAAAAAAAGAGGCTCCAGACCCTTCCTAAGCACTCTAATGAGTGACACCTGGGCGACCTCTGGCATTTTAATGGTAGAGACTTCTGGTCATTCCCAGGCATTCCAATGATAGAGACACCTGGCTGAACTCAGGCATACTAAGGATAGAGACTTCAGGCCAACCTCAAGCATTTTCAGGATAGAGATTCCTGGCCAACCACAGATATTATAATGGTAGATATTTCTGGCCAACTACAGGCATTCTAATGGTAGAGATGCCTGGCTGACCACAGGCATTCTAATGATAGAGACACCTGGGTGACTTTTGGCATTCTAAGGATAGAGACCACCATCTGATCTCAGGCATTCTAAAGGTAGAGTCTACTGGCTGACCACAGTCATTCTAATGATACAGACACCTGGGTTACCTCAGGCATACTAAGAATAGAAACTCCTGGCTGAGCCCAGGCATTCTAATGATAGACATCTAGGCAATCTCAGGCATTATAAGTATAGAGACTCTTGGTCAACTCCAGGCATTCTAATGATAGATACATCTGACTGGCCTCAGGCATTCTAAAAATAGAGACTTGTGGTCAACAACAGGCATTATAATGGGAGAAACTCCTGGCAAGCCCCAGGCATTCTAATGATGCAGACATTTCAGTGACCTTTGGCATTCTAAGGAGAGAGATAGCTTTCCAGCCTCAGGCAATCTAATGGGAGAGACTCCTGGTCGATTCCAGGCATTTTAAGAATAGGGACGTCTGGCTGACCTCAGGAGTTCAAACTTTAAAGTATCCTGTCCAACCCCAGGCATTCTAATTACAGAGACACCTGCGCAAACTCAGGAATTGTGAAAATAGAGACTCCTGCCCGACCCCAGGCATTCTAATATTAGACACCTGGCTTACGCCAGGCATTCTAAGAATAGAGACACCTGGCCAATCATAGGCATTCTAATTATAGAAACCTTGGTGGCCTCAGGCATTCTAATGATGGAGACTCCTGGTTGACCCAGGAGCTCTTATGATAGAGACACATGGTCAATATCACACATTCTAAGGGTAGAAACATGTGGCCGACATTAGGTATTCTAATGGGAGAGACTACTGGACAACTCCAGTCATTCTAATGATAGAATAACCTGGACCATCACATGCATTCTATCAGAAAAGATTTCTAGCTGACTCAGAAATTCTAAGGCTACAGAAATCTGGCGGTCCCCAAGCATTTGCACAGAAAGTGTCCTGGGCAAACCCCAGGAATTCTAATGATTGAGACACCTGGGCAACCTCAAGCATTTTAAGAATTGAGACTCCTATCTTACCTTAGGCATTCTAATCATAGATGCCTGGGTGACCTCAGGCATGCTAAGAATAGAAACTTCTGGCTGATCCCAGGCATTTTAATGGTAGAGCCTCCTGGCCAAAGCAGGCATTCTAATGATAGCAACAAGTGGGTGACCTCTGTCATTCTATGGATAAAGTCTCCTGGCCAACCCCAGGCATTCTAATGATAGACAACTGGGTGACTGCACGCCTTTTAAGGATAGAGACTCCTGGCCAACTGTAGGTATTCTAATGTTAGAGACACCTTGGTGACCTCTGGCATTCTAAGGATAGAGACTTCTGACCAACCACAGCCATCCTAACAATAGAGTATCCTGGCTGAGCCCAAGCAATCTAATGATAGAGACACTTGGGTGACCTCCGGCATTCTAAGAATAGAAACTTGTGGTCGACCCCAGGCATTGCAACAATAGATACCCCTGGCAAACCTCAGGCATTCTAAAAATGGAGAATTTAGCTAACCACAGGAATTTTAATGAGAGAGATTCCTGGCCAAGCACAGATAGTCTAATGACAGAGACACCTGTGTGACATTTGACATTCTACGGATAGAGACACCTGGCTGACCTGAGGCATTTTAATGAGAGACAATCCTGGCCCAACTCAGACATTTTAAGGACAGAGACATCTGACGGACCTGAGGCATTCTAATGGGAGAGTATCCAGACTGACCCCAGGCATTCTAATAATAGACACACCTGAGTGAACACAGGCATTCCAAGGACAGAAACTCCTGTCCAAATCCAGGCATTCTAATGACAGAGTGTTCTTGCTGATCCCTGACATTCTAATGACAGAGAAACCTGGCCCATCTCAGCCATTCTAAAGATAGAGGCTCCTGGCCAACACCAGGCTTTCTATTGATAGAAACATGTGGCCGACATTAGGCATTTTAATGGGAGAGACTACTGGACAACTCCAGTCATTCTAATGATAGAATAACCTGGTAAACACAGGCATTCTAAAGGTAGAGACTCCTGACTGATCCGAGGCTTTCTAATGATAGAGACACCTGGCCGCACTCAAGCATTCTACCAATAGAGACTTCTGGCCAACCCCAGGAATTCTAATGGAAGAGACTCCTGGCCAAACCCAGGAATTTTAATGACAGAGACACCTGGGTGATCTCAGGTATTCTCAGAATAGAGACTTCTGGCCTGCCCCAGACATCCTAACGTTAGAGACACCTGGCCAACCTCCAGCATTCTTTTTTTGCTTTTTTGAAGTGTTGCTCTGTCACCCAGGCTTGTGTGCCGGTGCGTGATCTCGGCTCACTGCAACCTCCACCCCCCCAGGTTCAATGAGTACTCCTGCCTCAGCCTCCCAAGCAGCTGGGATTACAGGCGCACATCACAATATCCAGCTAATTTTTGTACTTTCTGTAGAGATGAGGATTCACCAAGTTTATCAGGCTGGTCTTGAATTCCTGACATCGTGAACCATCCACCCACCTTGGCCTCCCAAAGTGCTGAAATTACAGACATGAGCCAGAGTACCCAGCCCAACCGCCAGCATTCTAAGAATACAGACATCTCATCGAACTCTGTAATTTTAACTGAAGAGTCTCCTAGCCGACCCCATGGATTCCAATGATAAAGATACCTGGGTGACCTCAGTCATTCTAAGGATAGAGACTCCTGTCCAACCCCAGTCATTGTAATGATAGACACATGCATGACCTCAGGCATTCTAATGACAGAGACCTCTGGCCCACATCAGGCATTCTACTGGGAGAGAATCCTGGCCTACCACAAGCATTCTAATGATAGAGACAACTGAGCGATCTCAAGCATTCTAAGAATAAAGTTTCTTGGCCAAACCCAGATGATCTAATGATAGACAAGAGAATGACCTTAGGGACTCTAATAATAGAGATATCTGGGTCACCTCTAGCATTCTAAGGATAGAGACATCTGGAATATATATTTTCATTCACCAGGTTGAAAACACTTTTTTTATTGATTATACAAAGGGAAATTTCTGAGTCCATTGAATCACATAAAAAAATAGAATATTCTGCGAATAAAAACTAGAAACAAACTATCTCTGAAAATGTTTTGTTAACTGTGGATTCATCTCAAGAATGGAACTATCTCACAGAATAGAACCATTTCAGAGAATGGAGTGTTTCCAGGTTGGAAATGCTCTTTTTGTAGAATCTATGAAGGGAAGTTTCTGAGCCCATTGCAACCAAAAAGGAAAACCAAATATCCTGCAATAAAAGCTAGAAAGAAGCTATCTGTGAAAATACTTTTTGATGTATGGTTTCATGTCACAGAATGGAACCTGTGTTTTGATTCAGCAGGTAAAACATAGTCTTTTTGTAGAATCTTCGGGCATACAATTCTGAACCCATTGAAGCCTATAGTGAAAATTGAGTATTCCAGGATAATAACTAGAAACAAGCTGTGAAAATGTTTGTGACGTGAGGATTTATCGCACAGAATGGAAACTGATTTTTGATTCACCAGGTCAGAAACACTCTTTTGGTAGATCCTACAAAGAGACACATTTGAGACTATTGTGGCCTACAAGAAAAAAATTAAATATCCCACCACAAAAACTAGAAATATGCTATCTGCAAAAAAGCTTTCTGATGTTTGGATTCACAATTTTTAATTCATCAGCTTGGAGAAACTCTTTTGGTACAATCTATGAATTGATACTTCTGAGCCCATTGAAAGCTATAGTGTAAAACCAAATATCCCATGATAAAAACTAGAAAAAAAATCGATGTGTGAAAATACTTTCTTATGTGTGGATTCATTGCAGAGAATGAAACTTATGTTTTGATTCACCAGGCTGGAAACACTTTATTTTTTATTTTTATTTTTTATTATACTTTAAGTTCTAGGGTACAAGTGCATAGCGTGCAGGTGGGTTACAAATGTATACTTGTGCCATGTTGGTGTGCTGCACCCATCAACTCGTCAGCACCCATCAATTCGTCATTTATATCAGGTATAACTCCCAATATAATTCCTCCCCCCTCCCCGAGTCCAAGTGATCTCATTGTTCAGTTCCCACCTATGAGTGAGAACATGCAGTGTTTGGTTTTCTGCTCTTGTGATAGTTTGCTAAGAATGATGGTTTCCAGCTGCATCCATGTCCCTACAAAGGAAGGAAACTCATCTGTTTCTATGGCTGCATAGTATTCCATGGTGTATATGTGCCACATTTTCTTAATCCAGTCTGTCACTGATGGACATTTGGGTTGATTCCAAGTCTTTGCTATTCTGAATAGTGCCGCAATAAACCTACGTGTGCATGTGTCTTTATAGCAGCATGA
>NW_022332607.1:0-6178 GCF_002776525.5 Piliocolobus tephrosceles | reverse complement strand
GGAGCACTTTTCTAACACTATTTTTGTGGAATCTACAAAGGGATATTCGGGAGCGCATTGAGGTCTGTGGTGAAAAGGGTAATATCCTCAGACAAAAACTAGAAAGAAGCTTTCTGAGAAACTGCTTTGTGATTTGTGAATTCATCTCACAGAGTTACTCGATTCTTTTCATGGAGCAGTTTGGTAGCACCGTTTTTGAGAAATCTGAGAAAAGGTATTCAGGATCACATTGAAGCCTATGGTGACAAAGGAAATAGCCTCAGATGAAAACTGGAAAGAAGCTTTCTGAGAAACTGCTTTGTGATGTGTGAATACATCTAAGAGAGTTACACTTTTTTTTACATTGAGTAGATTGCTAACAAAGTTTTCGTGGAATCTGCGAAGGAATATTTCTGAGAGCATTGAAGCTTAAGGTGACAAATTATATACCGTCATATAAAAACTAGAAAGAATATTTCTGAGGAAATAAATTCTCATGTGTAAATTCATCTCACAGAGTTAAAAGATTCTTTTCATGGAGCTGTTTGGTAGCACTGTTTATGGGATATCTGAGAAGGGATATGTTTGATCACATTGATGTTTATGGAGGCAAGGTAAATATCCTCAGATAAAAAGAAGAAGGAATCTTTCTGAGAAAGTTCTTTGTGATGTGTGAATTCATCTCACAAGGTTACACCATTCTTTTCATTGAGTAGTTTGATGTCACTGTTTTCGTGGAATCTGTAACAGTATAATTGGGAGCACATTGAAGCCTATGGTGACAGAGAAAATATCCTCAGATAAAAACCAAAAATAAGCTTTCTGTGAAATGCTTTGTAATGTGTAAATTCATCTCCCAAATTACAGTGTTCTTTTCATTCAGCAGTTTGCTAACACTGCTTTCTTGGAATCTGCAATGGGATATTTCGGAGAACATTGTAGCTTATGGTGACAAAGGAAATATTCTGATATATTTAATAGAAAGAAGCATTCTGAGAAACAGTTTTGTCATGTGTTAATTCGTCTCATGGAGTTACATGATTTGTTTCATGTAGCTTTATAGTAGCAATGTGTTTGGGGAATCTGAGAAGGGATATTTTGGATGGCATTGAAGCCTACAGTGACAAAGGGAATATCCTGAGATAAAAATGAAAAAGAGACTTTCTGATAAGCTGCTTTGTGATATGTGAATTTATCTCACAGGATTACACTGTACTTTTCACTGAACAGTTTGCTCACACTGCATTTTGGAATCTGAAATGAGTTATTTCGCAGCACATTGAAGCTTTTTGTGAAAAAGGAAATATTCTCAGACAAAAACTTGAAAGAAGATTTCTGAGAAACTGCGTTGTGATGTGTGAATACATCTCACAAAGTTACACCATTCATTTCATTGAGCAGTTTAATAACACTGTTTTCATGGAATCTGCAATAGAATATTTTGGATCGCATTGAAGCATATGGTAGCAAAGGAAATATCCTCAGATATAAACTAGAAAGAAGTTTTCTGAGAAACTGTTTTGTGATGTGTGAATTCATCTCACAGAGTTACACTGTACTTTCCTTGAGCAGTTGATAACACTGGTTTCATAGAATCTGTAATAGGATAATTGGTAGCACATTGAAGCCTAAGGTGAAAAAGGAAATATCCTCAGATAAAAAAGAAAAGGAATCTTTCTCAGAAACTACTTTGTGATGTGGGAATTCATGTCACAGAGTTACACCACTCCTTTCATTGATAAGTTTTCTAACACCTTTTACATTTTATCTGCAATAGGGTATTTGCTGACACATTGAGGACTGTGGTGAAAAAGGAACTATATTCAGATAAAAACTAGAAAGAATCTCTCTCAGCAAATGCTTTGTGATGTGTGAATTCATATTACACAAGTGCAAAGTTCTTTTCCTTGAGCAGTTTGATAACACTGTTTTTGTGGAATCTGCAAAGGGATATTTGGGAGTGCGTTCCAGCCTATGCTGATAAAGGAAATACCCTCAGATTAAAACGAGACAGAAGCTTTCTAAGGAACTTCTTTGGGATGTGTGATTTCTTCTCACAGAGTTATACGATTTTTTTATGGAGCAGTTTGCTAAAACTGTTTTCGTGAAATCTGCAAAGTGATATTTGGGAGAACATTGAGGCCCACATTGATAAAGCAAATATCCTCAGAAAAAAACTAGAAAGAAGCCTACTGAGAAACTTCTTTGGGATGTGTGAATTCATCTCACATAGTCACACCGTTCCTTTATTGAGGAGTCTGATAACATTGGTTTCATGGAATCTAATAGGATATTTGCGAGTCCATTGAAGCTTATGGTGACAAAGGAAATATCCTCATATAAAAACTAGAAAGAAGCATATTGAGAAACCGCTTTTTGATGTGTTAATTCAGCTCACAGTGTTACACGATTTCTTTCATGGATCAGTTTGCTAGTACTGTTTTTGGGGAATCTGAGAAGGGATATTTTTTATTGCATTGAAACCTATGGTGACATAGGAATTACCCTAAGATAAAAACTAGAGAGAAGCTATCTGAGAAAGTTTTTTGTGATGTGTGAGTTCGTCTCACAGAGTTACACCTTTCTTTTCATAGAGGAGTTTGCTAATACTGTTTTTGTGGAATCTGCAATGGGATACTTGGGTTCACATTGAGGCCTAGGGAATATCCTCAGATAAAAAATAGAAAGAAGCTGTCTGAGAAAGAAGATTTCTGTGAATTAATCTCGCAGAGTTACACTGTTGTTTTCATTGACCAGTTTGATAACACTATTTTCGTGGGATCTGCAATAAGATACTTGAGAGGAATTGAAGCCTGTGGTGACAAATTAAATATCCTCAGAGTAAAATAAAAAAGAAGCTTTCTGAGAAACTGCTTTGTGATGTGAGAATTCATCTCACGGATTTACACATTTGTTTTCATGGAGTAGTTTGCTAATTCATTTTTTTGTGGAATATGCAAAGGGCTGTTCACAAGAGCATTGAGGCAAGTGGTGAAAAAGGAAATATCCTCAGAGAAAAACTAGAAAGAGTCTTTCTGAGATGTTGCTTTGTGATTTGTGAATTCATCTCACAGAGTTACACGATTCTTCTCATAGTGCAGTTGGTAGCACTGTTCTTGCAGAATGTGAGAAGGGCTGTTTTGGATGGCATTGAAGCCTGTTGTGACAAAGGAACTATACTCAGATAAAATCTAGAAGGAAACTTTCTGAGAAACTTCTTTGTGATTTGTGAATTCATCTCACAGTGTTACATGATTCTTTTCATGGAGAAATTTGTTGACACTTTTTTTGGGAAATCTGGGAAGGGATATTTTGGATCTGCAATAGGACATTTGGGTGTGCATTTAACCTATGGTGACATAGGAAATATCCTCAGACAAAAAACAAAAAGAAGCTTTTGCAGAAATTGCATTGCGATGTGTGAATTCATCTCACAGATATATGCCTTTCTTTTCTTGGAGCAATTTGCTAGCACTGATTTCGTGGAATCCGCAAAGAAATATACAAGAATGCATTGAGGCCTAAGGTGAAAAAGGAAATATCCTCAGTCAACAACTAGAAAGAAGATTTCTGAGAAACTACTTTGTGATCTGTGAATTCATCTCGCAGAGTTACACCATTCTTTTCATGGAGGAGTTTAGTAGCACTGTTTTTGGGGAACCTCAGAAAGGATATTTTGTTCCACATTGAAGCCTCAGGTGACTAAGGAAACATCCTCAGATAAAAACCAAAAAGAAGCTTTCTGTGAAACTGCTTTGTTATATATGAACTCATCTCACCGAGTATTATTGTTCTTTTCAATGAGAAGTTTGCTAACACTTTTTTCATGTAATCTGCAATGGGATATTCTGGAGCACATTGAGGAATATGGTGGAAAAGGAAATATCCTCAGATAAAAACGAGAAAGAAGCTTTCAGAGAAACTCCCTTTTGATTTGTGCATTCATCTCATAGAGCTAAAGGTTTCTGTTGAGGGAGAACTTCAGTATCACTGTCGTTGTGGTGTCTGAGAAGGGATATCTGAGAGTGCATTGAAGTCCATTGTGGAAAAGGAAATATCCTCAGATAAACTAGACAGAATCTTCCTGAGAAACTTCTTTGTTATGGGTCAATTTATCTCACAGAGTTACATCATTATTTCATGGGGCAGTTTGTAAGCACTGTTTTTGTGGAATCTGCAGAGGGATAATTGGAAGCACAAAGAGGCCTAAGGTGAAACAAAGTAATTTCTTCAGGTAACAACTGAAGAGAAGCTTTTGGAGAAATTCCCTCATGATGTATGAATTCATCTCTTAGAGTTAAACGTTTCTGTTGAGGGAGCACTTTGGCATCACTGTTTTTGTGGTGTCTGAGAAGGGATATTTTGGAGTCCATTGAAACCTATGGTGGAAAAGGAAATATCCTCAGATAAAAACTAGAAAGAAGCTGTCTGAGAAAACGCGCTTTGTCATGAGTTAATTCATCTCACAGAGTTACATGATTGTTTTAACGGAGAAGTTTGGTATTACTGTTTTTAGGGATTGTGAGAAGGGATATTTTTGACCGCATTGAAGCCTCAGGTGACAAAGGAAATATCCTCAGATAAAAACTAGAACGAAGCTTTCTGAGAAAGTTCATTGTGATGTGCGAATTCATCTCACAGAGTTACACCTTTCCTTTCATGGAGCAGTTTGCTAACACTGTTTTCATGCAATCTGCAAAGGGATAT
The DNA here is from genome assembly GCF_002776525.5 of Piliocolobus tephrosceles. NCBI lineage: Eukaryota > Metazoa > Chordata > Mammalia > Primates > Cercopithecidae > Piliocolobus > Piliocolobus tephrosceles. Next base: position 1,492 of record NW_022332607.1, on the reverse strand, counting down.
TTGGAAGCACATTGAGGCCTAGAGTGAAAAAGGGAATACCCTCAGATAAAAACCAAAAAGAAGCTTTCTGAGAAACTGCTTTGTGATGTGTGAGTTCATCTCACAGAGATATACTGTTCTTTACATTGATGAGCTTCCTAACACTGTTTTCTTGGAATCTGCAATGGGATATTTTCGAGTGCATTAAAGCTTAGGGTGATAACGGAAATATCCACAGACAAAAGCTAGAAATAAGCTTTCTGACCAACTTCCTTTTATTTGTGAATTCATCTCACAGAGTTATATGATTCTTTTCATGGAGCAGATTGGTAGTACTGTTTTTATGGAATCTGCAAAGGGATATTTGGGAGCTTCAAGAGGCCTATAGGGAAAAAGAAATAACTTCAGATACAAACTGGAGAGAAGCTTTTGGAGAAATGGTTTTCTGATGTGTGTATTCATATCATAGAGTTTAACCATTTTCTTGATTGAGCAGTTCGTCATCACTATATTTATGTTATCTGAGAGGAGACATTTGGGAGCACATTGAAGCCTCCGGTGAAAAAGGAAATATGGTCAGATTTAAACTAGAAGGAAGCTTTCTGAGAAACTGCTTTGTGATGGGTGAATTCAACTCACAGAGTTTCAACTTTGTTTTCATTGAGCAATTTGGTAACACAGTTTTTGTGGAATCTGCAGAGGGATATTTGGGAGCACATAGAGGCCTAAGATGAAAAAAGAAATTTCTCCAGGTAACAACTGGAGAGAAACTTTTGGAGAAACTCATTTGTGATGTTTGCATTCATCTCATAGAGGTAGCATTTCTGTTGAGGAAGCATTTAACATCAAGGTTTTTCTGGTGCCTGAGATGGGATTTTCAGAGCGCATTGAAGCCAACATTGGAAAAGGAAATATCCTCATATAAAAATCAGAAAGAACCTTTCTTTGAAACTGCTTTGTGATGTGTTAATTCTTGTCATAGAGTTACACAATTCTTTTCATCGAGCTGTTTGGAAACACTATTGTCATGGAATCTGTGAAGGGATATTTGGGAACGCATTGAGGCCTATAGCGAAAAAGGAAATATCCTCAGATAAAACTTAGAAAGAAGCTTTCTGAGATACTGCCTTGTGGTGTGTGAATTCATCTCACAGAGTTACACTGTACTTTTCATTGAGCTGTTTTCTAACAATGTTTTTGCGGAATCTACAATAGGATATTTTAGAGTTCATTGAATCCTATGGTGACAAAGGAAATATTCTCAGGTAGAAATCAAAAAGAGACTTTCAGAGAAACTGCTCTGTGATGTGTGAATTCATCTCACAGAGTTACACCATTCTTTTCATTGAACAGTTTGCTAACACTGTTTTCTTGGAATCTGCAATAGGATGTTTCAGAGTGCATTGAAGCCTATAGTGGCAAAGGAAATATCCTCAGATAAAAACTAGAAAGAAGCTCTCTGAGAAAGTTCCTTTGATTTGTGAATTTATCTCATAGAGTTTCACCTTTCTTT
>NW_022332606.1:0-1900 GCF_002776525.5 Piliocolobus tephrosceles | reverse complement strand
GATATATATATACGTGTTTATATTTTATGTATGCATACGTAGCTTAACAATAGGAACAAAAGTGATCATACATGTATTTACATTTGAATTTGACTTCTTTCTTTAATTTTCCTTAAACTTTCATTTAAAATAGTTATATTAATATAATAATTAATATTTATAGGTTTTTTCAAACGAGAAAGAAAATTATAAATTCATTGATACATTTAATTGTTCTTTTATTTGTTCATTTGTTTGTTTGTTTGTTTATTTATTTTTATTTTTATTTTTTATTTTTTATTTTTTATTTTTTTTTTATCGGTATCATATTGCCTCCAAGCAATACAATAATTTAAGCTTGCAGTACCGACGTCCCCCTTATTTAACTCTTATGTAAATACTACTATTTATTATAATAATAAAGTAATTAACATAATTTTCGTTGAATAATAAAAAAACAAAATAAAATAAACATATTAATAAACATATAAATAAATAACAGCGCATTTTTATTAATTCCTTTTAAATTTTTTTTGTTTTTTTTTCGTAGGCATTTATTTTTTATTTTTTATTTTAAATTTTTTATGTGCGTATTTCAGTTTTCCCCCATGACTCTTTAATATTAATAAGAGTTAGGCTTAATAAAAAAAAAAAAAAAAAAAAACTTTTAATATAAAATTTTTTAATTATAAGCATAATAATGTGAACAATGTACACATGTATGCATACCTAAATTATAATTAAAAATGCTAGTTTAAATTGTATAATTAAAAAAAAAAAAAAAACGAATGTGTAAAAATATAGTAATTTATATAGGGTGTATTAATTTGTAAATAAGATAAAATAAATTAAATAAATAAATGAATAAATAAATGAATAAATAAATGAATAGCATATAGAAAAAAGAAAAAAGTTTTGAAATATATAAATATGTATAAAAGTGTGTAATTTAAATTGCTGCATTATTAGATGAATGAATTTTTTTTTTTAAAACGTACATCACTTGTTTCATAGTAAAAAGTTAATTTTTACACTGTTTATCACGTAAAAAAATGAACAAACAAACAAACAAACGGCTTTGGAGTAATTCTGTAAATATATATATATATATATATATGTATGTATGACAGTAAAAAAAGAGGAGCTGTTAATACACGAAAAACTGTACATACAATTCGCTTTTAATTTTTACTTTAAATTTTATTGTGTTTTTCTTTTTTTTGTTTTCTTAATCATATCATTCTTTTGATTATTATATTCTATAATATGTACAAAAAAAAGAGAAAAAAAAAATAAATTTTTTATGTTGTGTTATTAATGTTGCATTTTAAGCTGTATATGTGTTGTTAGATAAAATAATTCATTGGACAATTATGACTAATGGTTAGGTTATTATTAGACATTAAACTTCTAGATTTAATAAAACTTATTCACTTTTTTAAACATATAAAGTTTTCTTCAATTTTTTATGCTTATGTTTTATCGTACATTATCAAATAAATTTTATAAAAAGGAAAATAGTATATGTGTAACATGTTAAATGTATTTTTGCTTTAACTTTTTGCTTTAACTTTTTTTTTTTTTTTTTTAACTCTATCATTTAAGCTGTAACAATATAACTATATGGTTATATTTATTATGTTAATCTTAAATTTTTCATTTTTTTTTGATCTATTTAAAATTTTAAAATTACGCAAATGCACATCTTAAGATTTTAAAAAGGAATATATTTATTTTTTTCTAATATTTATTTCCATTAGGATACGTAAAAATATACAAAATATAGTCGTCGCACAGTTATGTATATGTGTATACACATATGTGTGTATACATAGTGCTTATACACGTATATATATATTCCACTACTAAAGCGTTCATAAGTCAGAAAGAGCAATGGCTATTAATTAAAAATATATACACA
>NW_022332605.1:0-1811 GCF_002776525.5 Piliocolobus tephrosceles | reverse complement strand
AAAAAAAAAAAAAAAAAAAGATAATAAAATTAAACAAATAAGTATAAATTTTGAAAGTATTAGTAAAGACAAACTAAAAAAAAAATAAATAAACAAAAAAAAAAAAGTTGCACCCATATATACATATTAACAAAAAGAATGGGTTAGAAGGTTAAAACATGTTAAACTGGTAAAAGATATTAAACAAAATAGTATACATAAATATATAAATGCAAGGAGGATATACATATGTACACACACACACACACACGCACACACATGTGTGTATGTATGTATGTATGTACATATAGTAGGAATGCAAAAAAAGTAATAAACAAAAATTCCACAAGCTTAACAAGGATATAACATTAAAATGGTTTATATAGTTTTCCTTTTATAAACAAATATAAAAAAGGCAAATACATTATATATATATATATATATATATATGTATATGCAGTTGTGTAAATATATAACCTTCGACTCACAAGATCTTTTTTTGTGTTATAAACATCAAAATTATGTGTTTGATTTACTTTAAAAAGTAAAAATATCAAATAAGATAAAAAAAAAAAATAAAAAATACGTATGGAAATAAATTAAATATTGATAAATAAGGAAAAATACACAGACAAAAAAAAAGTGAAAAGCGCATAAACGTACGTATGTATGTATATATACATGTAGATATAAGCAATAATAAAAAAATTTCAGTTGTATAACTGTAGTATGCAAAATAAAATATATATTTATGTGTATATAAAAAAAAAAAAAAAAAATTGAAAAAAAAAATAAAAAATTAAAATACATTTTTTTTTTTTGTTTTTGCTCATTTGAAAATTCGGGAGAAATAAAAAAAAAAAAAAAAAAAAAAATTCATAATACATATTCTTTTATTTCAAATTTAAACAAAAATTATTTATTTACTTTATTTATTTTTATTTTTTTTTTTTTTTTGGCATAACAATAAGAATGTGATACTCATAATTTTTTTTATTCATTTTTTTTTTAGTTTTAACCTCTTTTTTTTTTTTTTTTTTTTTTCTTTTTTTTTTTTTTTAACATTATGATAAAACTATATAACAAAATAAAATACTTGTATGCACAAAGCGGGAAATACAACAGTTAAGAAAAAAAAAAGAAGAAAAAAAAAGCATATAAGAGTTGCTAAAAAGGAGACAAAATATTTATATTTGTCTTTATGTATACATTTGTTTATGCGTTTGTTTATGTATTTATTGGTGTATTTATTGATGAATTTTTTTTTTTTTGTTGCATAATTATTAAAAGAGTCATCGCACTAAAAAACAGCTTCAGAGTATAAATAAAATTGTTTGATTAATAGTATACAAGATAAAACAAAATAAAAAAAACAATTTGTTTGGTGTGGTTTGGTTTGTTTTGTTTTGGTTTGGTTTAGTTTGGTTAGGTTTGGTTTGGTTAGGTTTGGTTAGGTTTGGTTTGGTTAGGTTTGGATTTTCTATGTTATTCTTGTTTTTTTTTCATCATATTGACAAAATAGTTGTAATATTTACAGCATTGCGTCAAACGAAGAAAAAATATATATATATATATATATATATATATATATATATATATTTAAGTCGTTTACTAAAACTTAGCAAATAAGATAAATCATTGGTTACTTCAAAACTTATACTTTAATAAGAATGTTGATTATAATCAATTGTATGATGTTCATAACATTTTTTTTTTTTTTTTTTTGTTACTTTGTTATAAACATAAAGCATGCTATTGAAAAAAAAAATAATAACTAGTCTATTTATATTTTCCTTTTTTTTTGTGGAGATTAATGGAATATATGCATGTAA